>NC_133324.1:77750762-77935762 GCF_042186555.1 Aquarana catesbeiana | reverse complement strand
CACGACCGCGCAACTGTCAGTTAACAAGCAACGCGGTGCCGTATTGCAAAAAATGGCCTGGTCATTAAGGGGGTAAAACCTTCCGGAGCTGAAGTGGTTAAACAAACTGGCTACCCACATGTATACTATAGCTTCACACCCTAACAATAGATTGTCTTGGTTCTCTTTGTTGATGGTATTTGCTGGACTAATGTTTACTACCTGTGATACCACTTCAGCTCCAGAAGATTTTACCCCTTCATGACTAGGCCATTTTTTGCACTGCACTACTTTTAGCTGTACCCAAAATGAAATTTATATATTCTTTGCAAAAAAAAAAAAACTAAATGAAAAAAGACGTGTGTGTGTGTGTGTGTACACAGTGAGGGGGAAAGAAGTATTTGATCCCCTGCTGATTTTGTAAGTTTGCCCACTGACAAAGAAATGATCAGTCTATAATTGTAATGATAGGTTTATTTTAACAGTGAGAGACAGAATAACAACAATATCCAGAAAATGCATTTCAAAAAGTTATACATTGATTTGCATTTTAATGAGTGACGTCTGTGATTGCCAACAAGGGTTTTGCTATCAAGCACTAGGGTTGTCCCGATACCACTTTTTTTTTTTAGGACCGAGTACAAGTACCGATACTTTTTTTTTTTTTTTCAAGTACTCGCCGATACCGATTACCGATACATTTTTTATATGTATATATGTCACGTGACAGTTTTTTTTTTTTTTTTTTTTTTTTTTTAACAATGCTTTCTTTTTTTTCGGGGGGGGGGGTTTGAACGGTGTCTGTGTTGTTTGTTTTTTTTGTTTTTTTTTTTTAATCAGCCCTGTTGGGGGGCTTTGGTGAGATATCAGGGATCTTAACAGACCTCTGATATCTCCCCCTTAAGACAGAGAAAGAGACCAAGGATAGAGATTCCCCAGTCCCTTTCTCTGCAGCCTCAGCTGCACTGAAAACGAATGGAGAGAAGACAGCGGCTCCTCTCCATTCATAAACTGACACATCGTAATCACAAGAGATTACAAGCAGAACGAGGAGACAGAGAAGGAGAGGGGCACAGCGGAGAGGCACAGCAGAACGGAGGGGACAGCGGAACGGCTGAACGGAGGGGACAGAGAAGGAGAGGGGACCGGCGGGGACAGCGGAGAGGCACAGCAGAACGAAGTGGACAGCGGAGAGGCACAGCAGAACGGAGGGGACAGAAGGAGAGGGGAACGGCGGAACGGTGGGGGACAGAGGAACGGAGGGAGCATGGAGGAGGATGCAGTGACAGTCAGCGGTGATCGTGTGTGGGGGAGTTACAAGCACCGATCACCGCTGTATGTCACTAAGCAGCTGAAAGCCGCGGGGGGGAGAAGCTTGTAACTTCCCCCACGCGCCGATCACCGCTGACAGTCCAGGTATCAGCGGAAGCATCGGGAGCATTTGCCCGAGTACAAGTACTTGGGCGAATGCTCGGTATCGGTACCGACATTTGTATCGGTATCGGGACAAACCCTACCAAGCACTAAGTCATGTTTTGTGAAGGCGTCAAATACTTATTTCACTCATTAAAATGCCAATCAATGTATAACTTTTTTGAAATGCGTTTTTATAGATTTGTTCTTTCTCACTGTTAAAATCGACCATTAAAATTATAGACTGATCATTTCTTTGTCAGTGGGCAAATGTACAAAATCAACAGGGGTTCAAATACTTTTTTCCTTTACTGCTATATACTGGCATTTTTGTATTTTTCCTATACTAATGGTGGTGATCAGCGACTTTTTTATAATGGGACTGTGATAGTGCAGCAGGCAATCTTGACACTGACGGGGGGGGGGGGGACTGACTAACTGCCACTGACATCACCAGTGACACTAATAAAGTGATCAGTAATATTATACCGTCACTGTACTAATGACACTGGCTGGGAAGAGGTTACCATCTAGGGCGATCAAGGGGTTATATGTGTGCCCAACTATGTGTAAAGTGTGCAGATTTTATTAATAGATCTCGAAGTTTCTCATTCCTGCTTTGCAGGAAACAGGTCGTTCCCTCATACAGAGCTCTGCATTGATTGTCAACAACATTGATTGTCAACACAGGGCTCTGGGCTGTGATTGTACACTGCCAATCAGCAGGTCCTCACTGTGAATCATTGGCTGGGTCTTGCTGACAGGCTCCCACTGTGTTCAATCACGCGTGCGCACACCCTAAACCCAAAAGTAGAAAGCGACATGCGATTATATCGCTTTGCCTATACGTTCTGTAGTACATTGCGGGTGGTTGGGAAGTGGTTAATGACTAAATTTATTTGGAATCGCCAAGAGGTTTAATGACCAACTTTTTGGTCACAGAACTTAAGGGTAAACTTTAACCGCTTGCCGACCAGCTCACGCCGATATACATCAGCAGAACGGCACCCCTGCGCAAACTACCTGTACGTCGGTCCGCAAAAGCAGGATAGCGGGGGAGCGTGCCGTGGAATTTGTCCGCCGGCGGCCCGCAATCTCGGCATTTCCCTAGTCTGCCTAGTGACGTGACAGGGATCTTCTTCTGTTCCCTGTCATCGGGAACAGTGATCTGTCATTTCAGTGGTAGCCCATCCCCCTACAGTCAGAACACGCTGAGGGAACACACAACCCCTTGATCGCCCCCTAATGTCTAACGCCCTCCCTGCCAGTGCCATTTATACAGTAATCAGTGGCTATTTTTAGCTCTGATTGCTGTAAAAATGTCAATGGTCCCAAAATAGTGTCAAAAGTGTCTGATCTGTCCATTGCAATGTCACAGTCCCGATTTTAAAAATTACAGGTCACCGCCATTACTAATAATAATAATAAAAAAATTATAATTAAAAATGCCATATATCTATGTCCTGTTTTTGTAGACGCTGTAACAAACCAATCAATATACGCTTATTGCAATTTTTTTTGTTTTTTTACGAAAAAATATGTAGATGAATATATATCGGCCTAAACTGAGGAAGGATTTTTTTTTTTTTTGTATATATATTTTTGGGGGATATTTTATTATAGCAAAAAGTAAAAAAAAAAAACTTTTTTTTCTTTTTTTTTTTTTCAAAATTGTCTGTCTTTTGTTTATAGCGCAAAAAATAAAAACCGCAGAGGTGATCAAATACCACCAAAAGAAAGCTGTATTTGTGGGGAAAAAAGACATCAATTTTTTGTTTGGGTACAGCCTCGCACAACCGCGCAATTGTCAGTTAAAGCGATGCAGTGCCGTATCGCAAAAAATGCTCTGGTCATTAAGGGGGTAAAATCTTCAGGGGCTGAAATGGTTAAGGGGCCCATTCACATGCAAACCGACAGCTGTCGCACAGTAACTCTGCAGTGGTTTTGTGTGCAGCTGCTGTTTGTTCCAGCTGTAGTGAACAAGCTGTGTAGGGGGTGGTGTGGTGTCCAATTCAGGGTATTATACAGCTCTCCTCCTTTTTTTTTTTTTTTTTTTTTTTTTTTTCCCCTTATTATTTGTATAATTATTTAAAGTGCACATCATGTGAAAAAACGCCAGTTGCCGCATGTGTCAATTTTGTTTTAATGCACTTAGTTCACTAGCTAAAAAAAAAAGTCTGTATTATTTAACCACTTCAATACAGGGCACTTCCGCTACTCCCAGCCCAGGACAATTTTCAGCTTTCAGCGCTGTCACAATTTGAATGACAATTGCGCGGTCATCCAACACTGTATCAAACTAAATTGTTATCACTTTTTCTTCCCATAAATAGAGCTTTCTTTTGGTGGTGTTTTCTTGCCACTGGGGTTTTTATTTTTTGCTAAAACTAAAAAAACGCCAACATTTTCTCCTTCACTGATGGGCACTGATATGTAGAACTGATGGGTGGCACTGGATAGGCAGCACTGATAAGGAGCTACTGACAGGCATTACTGATTGGCATCTGAGGGGCACTGATTGGCACTGTTATGGGCACTGACAGGCGTTCTTGATGGGGCACAGACTGGCAGCTGATTGGGGGGGGGGGGCTGTGCTGATAATTAATGTGCTGATTATCAGCACAGACTCCCAAGCTGTTAAGAGCCTCTGTCAGGCTCCATACCATGATCGGAGATGCGGTGTGTCAGACTGAGACACAACACTAGTGACCGCTGCGTGCCCCCGCATTTTACATAACTTCCTGCTGGACACAGATGAATTTTAGGCAGTTTGTCGTACTTATAAAAAGCAGGGAACGATCAGTCTGGCTCATTCACCCTTTTGGACTCGCTCCTTGTCTTGTGCTGTATTTAAGAATGCAGGTTTTTGGGGTCTGAGTCAGTTGCATACTTGGATATATCGTTTTTCAATAAGGAATGCAGTTTTTGCCACATTTTTAGCTATTGCCCCCAATGAGCTTTTCAGCGTTACAATTTGTAGGTGACAAATCACTCTCTAGGTGATAAGCTCTTGATTTCCTATCCTATGAAGGACGTGCCGTGTTCAGTCACACACCACCTTACCTCATTCAGCACCTTTTTTTTTTTTTTTTTTTTTTTTTTTTTAATCTGCCCCTTGACTCCAATGTATAAAGCTCAACAGTAAATTGGGGGGGGGTGTTCAATGCAATGCGGTCTGATCCTATCAGAGAACTCAGTGGGCCACAGCAGAATATATACCATCGCCTGCATTTATGAATGGATGTAAAATACTGGCTCATTGAGTAATACTGCAGTATGCAGTGGAGTTTAGATATTGATATCAGCCCTCTGCTATAAATTATTTCTTTTAATGTTTAAACTGTATAAACCATCAAGACTGCTCTTACATATTTAGTCTTTAGGCCATGCCATGTTCTCCATAAGGAGCTACTAATACTAAGTATATAGTAATTTAGTTATAGAGTTATAAAACATTACCCAAACTATGCAACTAAATCACATTGTTTTCTGCAATACATCTTTTCTTCCTCTTGTGTACCAGCTCCTTTCGCATTGTCTCTTCCAGTTGCCCCCAAGGCTGGCTACAGCCAGGGTGCTGCTCAGTACACACAAGCTCAACAGACTCGGCAAGTGACAGCCATCAAGCCTGCCAACCCAAATCCAGCAACAACTACCTTCTCCATATATCCCGTGTCCTCCACTGTGCAACCTGTTGGTGCCACTGCGGTTCCCTCGTACACACAGGGCGCCACCTACAGCACAACTGCTGTTACTTACTCTGGTAACTACTGTTTTTTTCTTTTTCTACATAATTTCATAGATTTGAAAATTTTGAAGTATTTATACAAATAAAGGAATTTACTCTTTGCTGATTTGTAAAAGTTGGGATAGAATTGGGAGCTGCTATTACGGTCTTATTGTTGCAGATGCATGCTCTGAGATGGTCTTCCTTATTGCTTCACTAAGGTGTCCCTCGCCTACAGTGTTAATTATTCGCCAGGTAGTAAACCCCAGTTGAAGGTGGGGGCCCTGGAGCATGCAAATTTTTTTTTTTTAAATCCAGTCTGCTGTGACAATTCCCATATTAACACAAGCTCCTTTTTACTATAGTCGCTGCACAGTATGTTCTTCTGAGTGCTAAATTGAGCATGTTAGGTTTTTTATTTGCACTTGATCAGCAATGTTTACTTTTTCCCAATTGGAATAAGCCTACCAGCACATAAGTTCCTTTTGTTGGATTTATTCTACTGGTCAGAGTAAAGGAAACTTTTTCAGGCAACATGTCGAACCAATTGATGAAATATTTTTTTATCTAGTTAATGCTGCAACTAGTAAGAAAGTCCATTCTGTCTGCCCAGTTGACTTTTCCTGAAGCTCCTCACACAGTATGTGTGGCCTATTTTCTGAAACTTGTATAACTTTTTTATTATGCAGTATAACTTGTCAGATTCAGCCCTCCATGAGCAACTTCAGTATTGATTTATACAGTTGTCTGTATGTGAGATTGTAAGGGGTCAGGGGATGCACTTCTCCAACGTTTTAAACCGGGAAAATAAGTTTTCCAGAATAGCCAGGAGAAATGCAGTGGATTATGCAATACCACAATGCCCAGTTGATAAAGTACTATAGTAGTCTATTACCTGTATGTATTCCTAGAGCTTGCCCTTTTTATCAAGGATTGTACCGGGTAAATTCTTCTGAGTGCTGTCAATCTTGTGTTCTGGAAAAGTAAAATATCAAGGTTGGGGATCTTTAGAGCAAAAAACCTCAACTCTTCCCATCATTGTATTTATACAGTGTATTTATACAGTGTAATTATACTGACTCCTGGCTAAAAAAAAAAAAAGAAAAATGTGGCAAGTAGCTGCAGTCCTACTTGGATGCCCTTTTGATGCCTGATTACTTTTTATGAGACTGTAAGGGCTCTTTCACACGGGCGGTCCACTTTGCTCAGTGTGGGATCGATCCGCTGAGCAGGTGAATGACAGGTCTGTCTCTGCTCACTGTGCTGAGACGGACCTGTCAGTCTCTCTCTCCTCTATGGGGGGGGTTGGATGAAAAAAGACCAATCCTCCAGACAGATGGAAGTGATTTCACAGATCTGATAGCAGTGGATGTCAGCTGACATGTCACCGCTGACATTCGCCGCTCCATAGAGATGAATGGAGTGTCCCATCAGGTCCGCCTGAAAAACTGACAGGCGGACCTGATTGGAAAGTCCACAAGAAAGGGGCCAAGATCAAATTTGAGGTTTCTTTAGCAAAATTAATACAGTGCGTGAATTGCATTTGCATGTATCTAAACTGAACTGCGCTAAGGTCCCTTTCATACGGGCGATCCAATCAGTTCCGCCTGTCAGTTTTTCAGGCAGACCTGATTTGGACCCTTCAGTCTCTTCTATGGAGCTGCAGATGTCAGCAGACACCAGCCACCATCCAATCTGATCCTGTCCACCAAAAACAGACGGAGCAGACAGTACCACATAGCGGAGCGGACCGAAAGATCCCCCACTGAGCCAAGTGGATTCCACTTAACGGAGGCGCCCGTGTGAAAGGGGCCTAAGAACACAGATTTAAGAACCCAATGTAAATCGGTTACCTCTAATGAAGACTATCCAGTGCTGAATCTGATTATCGAACAATTCTTAGTTTCGCTCATGCTGGGTACTACACACAGCACTTTTCTGGTGCTGCAACAGAGTTCCCACTCATGCAGTAAAGGATCCTATGTTTTACCCTCTCCTTGTCATTTCACAGAAAGCATTCTGTGAAAAGAATAAAACTCTCTTGTGAATGGAGGAGGGGGCAGGTCAACAACTGGATCCTCTACTGTAGGAGAGGCAGGACTCTATTGCGGAAACAGTGGAAGAGTGCTGTGTGTAGTATCCAGCATAAATGAGAGATTTGTACAGTAATCAAGTCTTTTATTTATAAATGCCTTGTAATGGTCACAAAAAAAAATTAGTTCATGGAGTTTTTTACCTTAAGCTTGTCTTGTGTTTGATTGTGGTGTCATATTAACATTGGGATGCATGCTTTACCATTATCATTTTTCTTCAGGTGCAACATACTCGGGTTATGAAGCAGCAGTGTATTCAGCTGCCTCTTCCTATTATCAACAACAGCAGCAGCAACAGCAAAAACAGGCAGCCGCTGCTGC
This sequence comes from Aquarana catesbeiana, assembly GCF_042186555.1. Classification (NCBI taxonomy): domain Eukaryota; kingdom Metazoa; phylum Chordata; class Amphibia; order Anura; family Ranidae; genus Aquarana; species Aquarana catesbeiana. The sequence continues at coordinate 77,928,229 of NC_133324.1, read as the reverse complement.
AGCGGTGGCTGCCTCTGCCGCCTGGACTGGGTCCAACTTTACTAAGAAAACTACTTTTCAGAATAAGCAACTGAAGCCTAAACAGCCTCCCAAACCACCTCAGATCCACTACTGTGATGTCTGCAAGATTAGCTGTGCTGGACCTCAGGTACACGTCTTGATTGTCTCCGGCTGATAATGCATATCATTAATAACTGGTGTTGTCTGTCATTTAAGCTCTGTATCTTAGGTCTGTGGCTCTTCTCTGTGGCCGCTGTTTTGTAATGCACATGGAGAATTTTCACTAGGGCAGTCTTTGTAGAAAGTATAATACTTCTAGGTGTCATGAATGAAATGAATTTTTCTGAATGCTGTGTGGTGTCCTGCAGCTCCTATTCTAAACAGTGACACCCATTTCTAGTTTGTCTACAATGAATTGCCATGGCTTTTTAAAGCAAAACTTCTTCCTTTTTTTTTTTTAAAGCTTTGGGTAGAGTGGAGAGGGATTATAATGCTTGTCTGTGCTCTTGTAAGGAGATTAACCCTTCTCTATTTGTCCTGTTTACTATTATCGTTGAAAAGTAATAGAGGGGAAATCTTCCAATGTGGACAATAGTTCAGGTGACCTTATAACCCTCCCTTTCTCTATCCAAAATGAAAAAAATAAAAGTTTTTCCTGTAGATCTACTTTAAGATAACTGCAGTTATCTGAAGGGCGCCTTTATGCCCCGTACACACGATCGGACATTCCGACAACAAAATTCATGGATTTTTTTCCAACGAATGTTGGCTCAAACTTGTCTTGCATACACACGGTCACACAAATCTTGTCGGAAATTCCGAACGTCAAGAACGCGGTGACGTACGACGAGCTGAGAAAAATAAAGTTCATAAGCCAGTGCAGCTCTTCTGCTTGATTCCGAGCATGCGTGGACTTTTGTGTGTCGGAATTGTGTACACACGATCGGAATTTACGACAACGGATTTAGTTATCGGAAAATTTGAGATCCAGATCTCAAATTTTGTGTGACAGAAATTCCGATGGAAAATGTCCGATGGAGCCTACATGGTCGGAATTTCCAACGACAAGCTCCCATCGAACATTTTCCGTCGGAAAATCTGACCGTGTGTACGGAGCATAAGAGTGGCAAATGGTGCTGCGCTACCATACAAGTCAAAATAAAAAATACTACCATATCAAATGCCATATCGCAAAAACGAGAAGAAAAGAACTGTGCAATCAAAAGTTAACTTTTTAATTTTTTTTTATTTGCATAATGCATTGCATAATTTTTAATAGTATGGTAGCACAGCACCATTCACCATTCCTAGGTTTGTCTATACATGTAGGAACACGTGTTGACAGCAACCATTTGTTTGGAAAATAACTCCTGCGCTGCTTTATTAAATCTTCTGAATTAACAGGTTTTTTTTTTTTATCTGAATTGCATGCTTTGCCTCTTGGACCCAAGACCTCAAGGGTCTGTATGTAGCAGATTCTGGCAGTTTCGTTTAAATCAGTCTGCTACAACTTTAAGGGCCACTGACTTAAAAGTGTTACTAAACCCACAACAGTAAAATCACTCTGTATATGCAGTAAATACTCACTGTGGAACCTAAGGGGTTAATCATCCCCATTGTGTAAAAAGGCTGTTTGATCCTGTCTTCTATGATCCTCCCTTTTTACTGTCCCCAGTCCATCTGCTGATCATACAGAGCCTTGGGGGCACTCTGCACATGGTGTGTATTGCTATAGGTTTTTTTCTTCTTGGGAGTGTGCATGTGATCAGCACAGGGTCAATCAGCACTATCCAGACAGAGGGTCAGGGGGTCATGCAGCCTCATAGGACAGTCAGAGGAGAATGAAAACTCCTCCTGCAAGCTTTAACCAAACACTGATAGAAGTCACAAGACTGCTTTATACTGCTGATGAGAAAAGGTATTTAACAGTTTATATTTACTAAAATAATTGCATTTCTATGTGCTGTGTACTGTGGGAGACCAGATATAGTGAATGCAGGGTCCTGGGTTTAGTAACAATTTAGGCCCAATTCAGACTTTGCATTGAAGCAGGACACATCAATGGCTCTGATTTAACTGCAGTGTTTTGAAGTATTATTTATTGTAGATAGCATTTCAATGAACTGTACATACGATTTGTTGTGGTGGGCAGTGTTCACATAAAAGGGTCATGTGTACGTCCTTTTCGTCTGCTGAGGTGCCTTGGCAGCTCATTTTGTAATGAATCGGCTGCCTAAATGACAGGAGCACTAACTTGTGCAAGTTAACAAACTGCTGTATCTGAATGGTTCATCAAAGTTTGTTAGATTTTTATGTTCATAATGCAGGTATAGTCAATTTTTATCTTTTGTGTGTGTCACAACAGACGTACAAGGAGCATTTAGAAGGCCAAAAGCACAAGAAGAAAGAAGCCGCCTTAAAAGCCTCCCAAAACACAACCAGCAGCAGTACAGCAGTCCGTGGGACCCAGAACCAGCTCCGCTGTGAGCTCTGTGATGTGTCTTGTACAGGGGCAGATGCCTATGCTGCCCACATCAGGGGTGCTAAACACCAAAAGGTATGTTTCAATTCTAAAAACCTAATAAACAGTCTGTGTAATTTATCAGAATGCCTCAGGGAGGGAAGGAAGGACCTCATTGGTCAGTCTGGTTAAGGGTACATGGATTACAAGACTTTTTTTGTGTTCTCTCGTTCCCCCTTTCCTACCTCATTACCCTGCTATTGAATTTTTTAAAATCTTTTTGTTTTCATTACATATCATCTTTTAAATCCAATAATGTCATCACTGGATCTCTATGCTCATCTATGTAATACAGACAGATCTTGGCTGGTGGGAGGGGCTAGTGGGTGCTGTACACTTCCTTCTGAAAAGATCACAGCACCCTTCAGTGCACCTCTCGAACCCTGACCCAAGCATGTCTTGATGGTTAGGGCCTAGATCCTCTATGATGAAATAAATGCAATCCAATGAATGAAAGACCAGGATGAGGTGGGTTCTTCCTGACTTCCTATAGCTTCTAATTCTCACTGAGAAAAATGGGTGTGCAGTGAAATCAAAGTATGCATTTTCAGTATAGGACAGGAGCCAGTACAACTCTGCAATACTGATGGGTAGGCTGCTTTTTTTTTTTTTTTTTAATAGACCTTTTTCTTTTAATGTAAGCAAAAATACTGAGTTGATTGAAGTTAAACCAGATTTACTGCTACAGGGTGGCTGCGCAGAATCGTGTATCTATACGTGATTCTGCACTTCCGGGTAGGGAGCGTGCCGCTTCTGCTGTGATCTGTCAATCATCTGGAAATCACACAGAACGGAGCTCTGCCTATATGAACAAGGCAAAGCTCAATTCTGACGGGGGAAAAGCAGGGAATATAATCCATTTCCCTAAGTGAAAGCAGTACATAAAAACACTGGCTGGGGACACATTTAACCCTTTGATTGCCCCCTGACAAGCCAGTGTCAGTACAGCGATGGTGCATATTTTTAGCACTGACCACTGTATTAGGGTCACTGGTCCCCAATAAGTGTCAGATTGTCTGCCGTGATATTGCAGTCCCGCTAAAAGTCGCTGATCGCCGCCTTTTCTAGTAATAAATAAAAATTCCAGTATACTGTATAGTTTGTAGTGTTGTGTGTTTTTTTTTTTTTTTTTTTTACCAAAAATCTGTAGCAAAATACATAATGGCCAAAATTTTAAGAAGAAATTTGTTTTTTTTTTCAATGTTTTTATTATGTTTTATAACCAAAAATATTTGTTTTCCAAAATTGTCAATCTTTTTTTTTTTTTTTTTTTGTTGTGCAAAAAATAAAAATGCCACCAAAAGAAAACTTTATTTGTGTACAGCATTGCCATTGAAAATGAATGGCACCTGAACACGCTGATGTACTATTTGACATTTTAACAGCACGTTTTGAAATCGTGGGCAGAATCGCAGCGATTTCCACCCGCGATTCAAAACGCCAGTGGGAACGGAGCCTGAGTATTTGAAAAGTAGGGGGTTGGTATCTATCAGCTGACTTTGACGAGACGCTATTATCCCCTTGACTTCCATGTTGTCACGTGCCTCTGGAACTTCCCATTGGGACATTTTGTTTGCCCCTCCCCCTGGGGCCCCCCTCTCCTCCCCTGACCTCCCTGATATTTTCCCGCCCTGTTCTTTGTTTCTATTCCCTTTCTTTTCTCTTTTCCCTTTCCCCCTTTCCCGGGGTTGTGCACATTGTAACATTCAGATTTTTGGCTTTTGTCTTGCAAAGAAAAGAGGGGAAAAAAAATTCTTAGGAGAACTTTATGTGAACATTTTGTGCCTTTTTTTTTTTTTTTGGTTTGCAAACTAGATCACTAGCTCTGCATGCCGTTGCAGAAGCAAGGGGAACACGTTTGCTATATTAACTGATGTGGAAAAAGAAAGTTGCATTAGAGTCCAGTTTCTTTTGCTACCATTTTTCTACAAAACAGTCACTGGCATTCCTAAGAAGTCCAGACCATTAAGGGAATCTGTATCCACATCATGCAAAGGAAAGTATTGAGCAAAGCTAACTAGCACTGAAAACACGAGCCCTTATGTATCTCTCTCAATGAGTTTTGTGGAGAAATTTTAAGTTTAAGGGTCTGTTCAGACCAGATGTACTCCCATCGCAAAACTGTGCTGCGAAGGTTTTCGCTGAAAAGAACTGTATTTCCCCGCTTATACTTGAGCCTGCTCTCGATCCAGCACTGTGCGTATGGGCAGCGGCTCTGTCCCTCCTCACTGGGCAGATTTATAGCCGCAGGAGCCATTGGCACCCACTCCTTTCAATCAAATCTTTATGAAGGAGCAGGGGGCGGAGCTGAGCCACTCTGTCGTCAGTAAATGTAGACAGTGAGGCTCGGGAGCGAGCCTGCGAAAATGCCGCCATCGAAAGTTGCTTTCTGTGTGTGTGTGTGTGTGTGTGTGTGTGTGTGTGTGTGTGTGTGTGGGGGGGGGGGGGGGGGATTGGGAGAGTCAAGAGTGCCAGTGGGGGACTAGAGAAGAGGAGCATTAGGGCTGCTCTGCAAAACAATACACAGGGAAGATAAGTATGACATGTTAGTTTTAAATAATAATAAATTAAAGGGAAAAAAAAAACGGACTTCCACTTTTAAGTGATATTAAAGTAAATACAATTTAGGTTGAAAATGTTGCTTCTCCGGGAGAGGAAACTTCACAGGGGAGCCAGTTCTTACAGATCACATGACCACGCTATAGCTGATGAAAATAGGTATTTACGCAGACCTTTTACAAACAGTAGGCATTTTGGGTATGAAAAGGGGAAGCAACAATTCAACCTAAATTGTTTTCGTCTTTATTTTTTTTTAATGAAAGTTCGCTGTTTGATGCTTCAATAAAGTTCATACAAAAAAGTAAACAGTGTAATGAGGACAGAGAATAGGACCCAAGCGCTGTTTGCAGTACATTGGTACTGCTGTCATTAAACTACACACCAGGTTCTGCATTCGCAACACAGTTGGGCCCCTTTCACACTTGTGCGACTTGGGACTGCAGATTTGCATGATAAGTCGTACCCCATGATTTCCAATGAGTACCATTCATATATGTGCAACTACAAAGTAGTCTCGGCACTACTTTGATGCGACTTGAGGTCCATAGACCTCAAGATTTACACAGGCATTGCTTCAAGTCGTGTCAATCGCAGCAGTCACGCAACTTTCAGGTCGCACAAGTGTGAAAGGGGCCTTATGGTAATCTTCTTTTCCTACGTCTGTTTATTTATTGCAGGTGTTTATATAGTGCTGACCGTTTATGCAGCACTTTTTTGAGCCGTTATAAAACTTAAAAAGGACTAGTTCACACCAGATGCGTTTTTTTTTTTTTTTTTTTTCTTTTGTTTTTGGGGAAGGGGTCCAGTGTAAGTTCACCTTACAGATTTTCTGTAAAGATGAACTTGCACTTTAACCACTTGCCAACCAGGCCAATTCTGACATTTCTCTCCTACATTTAAAAACCATAATTTTTTTTGCTAGAAATTTTTACATAGAACCCCCAAACATGATATGGTTTGTTTGTTTTTTTTTTTTGTTTTTTTTTTTTTTGTTTTTTTTTAAGCAGAGACCCTAGAGAATACAATGGCGGTCATTGCAACTTTTTATCTCGCACAGTATTTGCGCAGCAATTTTTCAAACGTGTTTTTTTTGGGGAAAAAAAAAAAAACATTTCATGCTTTAAAAAAAAAACAGTTACATTAGCCCAATTTTTTTGCATAATTTGAAAGATGTTGCGACGATAGATACCTAACATGTCACGCTTTAAAATTACACATGCTCGTGGAATGGCGCCAAACTTCGGCACTTAAAAATCCCCTTAGGCGACGCTTTAAATTTTTGTTTTTTTTTTTTTTTTACTGGTTACAGATTTTGAGTTAGAGGAAGGAGGTGTGGGGCTAGAATTATTGCTCTCGCTCGAACATTCACGGCGACACCTCACATGTGTGGTTTGAACACTGTTTTCATATGTGGGCGGGACTTGCGTATGCGTTCACTTCAGTGTGAGAGCACACAGGGACAGGGGAACTTTACTTTTTTTTTTTTTTTTTTTTTTTTTTTTTATTATTATTATTGTTTTTACTTTAAATTTTTTAGTTTTGACCCTTAAAAAAAAAAAAAAAAATTTTGATCACTTTTATTCCTATTACAAGGAATGTAAACATCCCTTGTAATAGGAATATGGCATGATTGGTCCTCTTTACAGTGAGATATGGGGTCAATAAGACCCCACACCTCACCTCTAGGCTGGGACAGCTGAAATAAAAAAGAGGAAAAAAAAATTTCTCGGCTTCCCAGCGGAGGCGGCGCCGTTTATTTGAATGCAGAGGCGGGGTGTGACGTCATAACATCGCGCCCAGCCTCCGAACGTTCATGGAGACTCTGGCCACCATCTGGCCCTCCAGGAATCTCCAATGGTAAATATCCGGGGCTTTCGGATCCGTTCTCCGACTCACTGATCACTGAGTCGGTAGAAGCACCGCAGTGGTTTGACATTTTTACAGTGATGTACAGAATTATATTTAAGCTTTTAACCGTGATGCATGGACAAGCCAGGATGGCTGGTTAACGGCATGTAGGCACACACACTAGTTTTTCCCTATTTGGAAAACCAGCACAGGATCTACCTACTATCCTCATTCTTCACAGCATTCTTCATAACTACAGAGCATATGTGGTTATTCTTTAGTAACTGTTATAGAACTGTTGTTGTCTGCACCTAATTATGGGACTGGATTCTAGTTTTGCTTTACGGTCTGTAATGAAAGCGTGATGGTGAACGGAGCGTATCTTGCTCAGATTACCGCAGTCAATGTGCAAAATTGTGTGCAACATTGTCACCTTTTTTTTATGGGTGACAGGTACACCTCAGTTGAAGCACAGAATGTTTTTGATTTTACTTTTGGGCTTGATTTAAAATATAATTTTTATTTCCTTCATCAGGTTGTGAAGTTGCACACCAAACTTGGCAAACCCATTCCGTCAACAGAACCAAATGTCGTGAACCAGTCTGTCACCTCTGCAGCTGCCTCCAAGTCAGCTGTCTCGTCAAACAGTACATCCAGCTCTAATGGCAGCTCATCTGTCACTACACCTGCTTCAAAACTGTCCACGTCTACATCCGGCTCATCTGTTGGCACTTTGGGTGCAAGCAAAATGTCTACCATCTCGTCTAACAACATTGTAAAGAAAATAACCACGCCAAAAATAACTTTTGTGGGCAAGTACATTTCTGTTTAATGTGAATGTTGTGTAATAAGTGCTGTGGATGGCTCATAACAAGCTTTCTCAACTTTTCTTAAACCCGAGGAATCCATAAAATTTCAGTTTTATAAAAAAAAAAAAAAAAAAAATCAGATCTATAGCTTATGGTTCATTAGCATAATCAGTTATATATAGAAGGTTAAAGCTTGATGATACTTGATGATTTCGCTCTCCTATTTTATCTTTCCAAATTCTTAATTCCTTCTGTTCCTGCAAAACCTAACACTTTTTTTTTTTTTTTTCTTTCTTTTCTTTTTTTGCACTCCTTTTACCCTCATTGTTGTCAACCCTGCCGCGTTGTCAGACTGAATTTGTCCCTAGCAGTGGGGAGAACTGTCAACACAATCCCTCCTGCCCTGTCCTTCCAGTTCTCCACTGGTTGCTGCATTTTTCTTTGTTATGGTAGCTTGGGATCACTCCCTATCACAGGAGGAACTCTTGTCAGCACAACTTTTCCTACTCCATCCTGTCCCCTCTTTCTTTGTCTCTAGTGTCCCCACATAAGCTTCCAGACACCTACAGACATCCACAGTGCATCCTTTAACTTAAAATTGTCCATTTCAAACATTATTCCATGTGCATGTCTTGCATGTTAAGTTATGCTGCCATCCCATTTAACCCTTTCATGCCTGAGCCTATTTTTAAAATTTGGTGTTTACAAGTTAAAATCTGTATTTTTGGCTAGAAACCCCCAAACATTATATATATATATATATATATATATATATATATATATATATATATATATATATAAAATTTTAGAAAAGAATCTAGAGAATAAAATTGAGATTCTTGCAATATTTTACATCACACGGTATTTGTGCAGCGGTGTTTTAAACTCAAATTTTTGGGAAAAGGGACACTTTCATGAATTTTAAAAAATCCAAACGGTAAAGTTACCCCAATTTTTTTGTATAATGTGAAAGATGATGTTACCCTGAGTAAATAGATACCAAACATGTCACGCTTTATAATTGCACACACTCGTGGAATGGCGACAAACTACGGTACCTAAAAAAATTTCCATAGGTGATGATTTAAAATTTTTTTACGGTTACACTGTTAGAGTTACAGAGGTGGTCTAGTGCTAGAATTATTGCTCTCGCTCTGAATATACCTCACATGTGTGATTTGAACACAGTTTACATATGCGGGCGTGACTTTCGTATGCGTTTTCTTTTCTGCGTGAGCTTGTGGGGATGGGGGCGCTTTAAACATTTTTTTCTTTTTCTTATTTATTTTTATATTTATAAATTGTGTTTTAAAAAAAAATTTTTTTTTGACTTTTATTGCGGTCACAAGGAATGTAAACATCCCTTGTGACAGTAATAGGTGGTGACGGGTACTGTTTATGGAGGGATCGGGGGTCTAAAAGACCCCCGATCCCTCCTTTGCACTTCAAAGTATTCAGATCGCCAAAAACGGCGATTCTGAATACTGTGTATTTTTTTAAAAACCGGTGCCATTGGCAGCCGATTAAACGGGAAGTGACGTCATGACGTCGCTTCCGTGTTTACGATTTAGGAGGCTGGAACGAAGCCGCCCACGGCTTCGTTACAGCCTGCCCCCAGCCGCCGGAGGCAGCCGATTGGTCACCGGGCCTCCCGATCGAACGGGAGGCCCGGTAAGAGCGGCGGGAGGGGGGGACGTCACCTCCCGCTCCTCCAGTATAACAGCCGAGCGTTTTTTTTGTTTTTTTTTAGCTGCATCGGTTGTTATACTCGGATAGCCGATCACACGCTCTAAACAACGGTCCCGGGATGATGCCTGCAGCTGCAGGCATCATTCCGGTATAACCCCGGAAAGCCGCGTACGCACATCTGCGTACGCTCGGCAGGAAGGGGTTAAAATGGATAAAGCTGCCATCACACTTGATGCAGACAAACTCTTTGACTTAATGCATGCTGAGGGAGTACGTAGCATTGAATGTGGATGCCACTTGAATAAATATCCCCTGAACACTTTACTGCATTCTTCCAGCGCTGTGACCAAGCTGTCGTGGACAACTCCTGGAAATTGTTTACGGCTATGGGCTTTCTATTATGTGACTACCACAATGCATAAGACACTGTGTTCTAAATGCCCTCAATCTTATAAGGCAGTCTACACAGAGAACTGATGGGTAGCATGGACTTTGTAAGGGACATTTAGAAAAAAAAAAACCAAAAACACTGATATAAAAGTAAGATTTTTTTATTGTGTAACATTAAAATCAAGAATAAGAATATATCTGCCATGAAGTTCGCTTAGATGTGATGTATCCAAAGAGAAATCCACATGTAAACTTGACGCATTTCGAATGATCTTCCTTGGTACATGTGAAAAGAATCGATGTGATAGAACCCGGTTGCTATTTGGAGTTCGAGTACAATGTCCTCTGAAATAAACAGCAAGTGAGGTATCTTCATCCCCTCTAGAGCAGCATGGACACAAACATGTAAAAGGCCGACATTTTCAAAATTGTGCACTGTTCAAATTTGGTAAGTATAATACCGAATGTCTCAAATACAATGCCCAAAAAAAGGGCAGAAATTGACAGCGTGAAGGTAAACGTTCATCGCTATGAGGGGATTATGGATATCCCTGGTCAGCAATAGCAGGTCTCTCAATCATCCATGAGTCAATCGAGGTACAAGTTGTAAACCATATTGCCACATCATAAATGTCTAGGTCCAGCAGCATCAGAACACTGTATTTGAGACATGCGTTTGTTACACATGCTATTTGAACAATGCACAGTTTTGAAAATGGCAGCCTTCTACATGTTTGGTGCCCATGTTGCCCCAGAGGGAATGAAGATGCCTCGCTTGATGTTTATTCCAGCCGATAAATTCCAAATAGCAACTGGGCTCCATCGTATCGATTCTTTTCACATTTACTCCTGAGGAAGGTCATTCCTATCAAGTTTTACATGTGGTTTTTTCTTTTTAAATCATTACATCTATGTAAGCTTTTAAGACCCTCCTAAAGGGCACCCCAGCGATGGAAATGGGTTAATTTGAACCTTTACTTTTGAAGTGTATTACCCTTGAGAAGCATTTAAAGTGTAAGGAAATTTTACACAGCAACATACCTGTTAAAGTGGTTGTAAACCCTTACAGACCACTTTGTGTTACAGGTAAGCCTACAAGGCTTACCTGTAGCTACCCAGGATATCGCCTAAACCTGCACGGTTTTGGACATATCCCCTGTATTTGCATGTGCCAAGGTCATCAGGCCATGCGCACTGACACAAACTGAAGCAGCCGATGCTTCAGTAAGTGTGCCGTTACCACGCACATGCGCGGGAGTGACGTTCATCGCTGCTCCGGCCAATCACAGCGTCGGAGCCGCGATACCTGGAAGTAACCCCCGGAAGTGATGTCGCTGGCTAGTGCTGTGTACGGCCACCACAGCGGGGGCTTTGATCTCAGGTGAGTATTATATAATGAGCTAGTATACTCATTATGCCTTTGTCTTGCAGGTGTTAGTAGTCGTGTCCCCCCCCAATGGTTTACAACCATTTTGAAGTGTTGCTTCCCTGCTCTTCTGTTTGCTGTCTGCAGACATTTTCTAGTAAATTTTAGTTTTTCTCTTGTCACATAAATGCGACTCCCTGGCTGCTCCATATGTTTCTGCTGGTCGACAGCGCACTTGAATCCCATAGCAGTGACGTCACTTGCCATTGTCCAAAGCTTCTGCCAGGTTTTCTTTGCAGTTCAAGCCCACCAGCTGCTACAACATCAGAGAGAAGAGTTAGTTAAAGCTTTGCAGACTTCTTGATTAACGTCAATGTATTTAGATGGTGATTGTCTGTGGAGTAAAAAAGCAATGGGGAAGCAACATTTACAAGCTATGTTTTGTGTAGTCTTTCCTTCTGCTTTAGTAAATGTAATGTTGTTGCAGTAGCGGTTGTTAGCGACAGCAGTACTGGTGTGAAAACAATGGTCTGCTAGAGTTTTGTTTACTTATCTATACTAAGCTGCAGGCTTTTTAGCAGATGTGAATCACTACTACATGTACCTAAAGTCCACAATTTCGCTGTTTAACTATAAACTGATGAGCCGTAAAGGTTTTTTTTAAAGGGGTTGCCTATGGTCAATTTTGGCTACAGTAGCTTTTAAGGTCTTATTTTACTCTCTCTCCTTCATAGGTGGTAATAAATTGCAGTCCACTGGGAATAAGATTGAAGACAGCAAAATGGGTGACGGTGTTAAGGTTACTACTAGTTCCAATGTGCAGTCACCAGAATCCAAGATGGATGCAATGTCCGAAGCTGCTCAGACCCTCGCTGCTCTTCAGAGTGATGTCCAGCCTGTGGGTCATGATTATGTTGAAGAGGTGTGTTGAAAATTGGACCCAAATACAAGTTGAAGATATATGACTACGCTAAGGCTTAAAGGGTTGATTCATTTTTAGGCAGTTTTTGAGCTTTCAAAACACCATATTGTACTACTAATTTCTCACTCGGCTCGCTTCCTACGTATCTGCGTATGATAAATGACAGCTGTGTCTCAATCCCCCGTACCCGGCTTGGCAATTTAGCATAATGCATTCAGAGAGCCGTTCATACTGTGCTTCCGTTGTCCTGTGTCCTCTTGTAGCTGTCCTTCTGGGCTGTGGGAATGATCCCATTGCTGCCACCAGTTGTAACGACACCCCGAGTATGAAAGAGGTTAAAGTCGTTTAGGACATTCCATACCCAAACACAAAGGCAGCTACCGAACACTTCATTCAGCTGAACCAGGAACTCACACAAACAATTCTCCCCCAAACAGGAGACAAGATGCTCTGTCTTGAGGGTCAAGCAGGAATCGACTCCTTTATTTTAACACATGAACACAACACAACAGATAAAATAACTCAGACTCTTTCTCCCCACCCTTGGAAAACTGGGCGGGCCAAACTGTCCATTGACAATGGACACACCGGCTAGGTCCTTCACAAGTGCAAAACAGTGCCTGTGCATTCATAAAAAAGTAACAATAGTTATATAATAAATCGAAAAAAATAAAAATTAAATTAATCTACTGATTACTATCTATATTTAAAAAAATAGGACTTTATTGCTTTCAGGATAAGGGTCCTTTTTAACCTTCATTTTAAGATAGCAGGAGTACTGAAAGTTACCCTCATTTTCTACTGTAAAAAAACCCATCATAATCCAATTCTTGCTTGTTCATCAAAGGCAGTACACAGATTTGCTGTGTATCATCTCTTACATAAATAAGAGTCAGTGAGAGTAAGTAAAGGGTAGAGAACTGCAGTCGGAAGCCTTGGCAATTCATAGATTTTTTTGTAAAAAAAAAAAAATAAAAAAATAAAAATGCATTGTCTTCTCCTTCTTCTTTTTTTTTTTTTTTTTTTTTTTTTTTTTTAGCAGACCCACTTATAACATTAAAGGACCGACTTGGAGTTACAGGGAAAGGCCAGGCTTAAAGAGGAAGTAAAATCTTGTGTCTTTTATAATAAGGCTTACCTGTAGGTACTGTAAATATCTCCTAAACTCGCACCATGTAGGAGATATTTACTATATACGCTGTCGCCATCGACGCATTGAAGGAACAGCCCTCTCGTGGAAGAGAGTTCCACCTCCTTCTCACCCTGACAGTGAAAAACCCTCTACACAGCTTTAGGTTAAAGCTCGTCTCCTCAAATCTCATTATGTGTCCCCGTGTCCTCTTACACTCCCTGAGCCTGAATAGTTTTTTCCTATCCTGGTATCACCACTAAGGTATTTGTAACAATGTTTATGAAAGTATTGTCACATATTGTAATGTATATTGCACAAAACTCTGTCCTTGTCAAAGTATTTTTATCTACAACTGTTCCCTTCAGGTACGTAATGATGAAGGAAAAGTTATCAGATTCCACTGTAAGCTGTGCGAATGCAGCTTCAATGATCCAAATGCTAAAGAAATGCACCTTAAAGGGAGGAGGCATCGGTTGCAGTATAAGGTGAGTGCTAGACTAGTAATGTCTTCCTTTAGGCCTCATTCACACCATGGGCAGTGATGCGAGTTATTTTGCACCGGTCTCTGTAAGAACATAAGAAAAACCATTGTTCTCTGTTACTCGTCACCCCACAATACTGGTATCACATGCAGATTTTTTTTTTTTTTTACGTGGGGAAAAACTTGTATGCCGTTCTCTGCACAGAAAAATTAAAAACTGATGTTACATCAACATTGTGGTGTGAACAGGGCACATAGAGAACAATAGTCTTCCTTGTGCCCTTGCAGAGAATTTGTTACATTTTTCTGCACAGAAATGAAGCTCAACTGACAGCAGTGTTCTGGTGTGAACACAGCACATAGAAAACACTGGATTTCATTGTGTCCTTGCAGATACGTACATAATAAATATGCACATCTCTGCACATGGTGTGAACAAGCCTATCCAAGTCAAATGTGCATCTTTTTTCCATCAGTTTTTATACACATACAGTGTGAACAAGGCCTTACAGTGACACTCCACCTAAAAGGGGAAGTTCTGCTTTACGTCCCCCTACCCTGCCATGTAACTTTAACGTTTTTTTTTTGCGGGGGGGAGCGGGTACCCACTCCCACCCCTCCCCGCAGTCTTCTGGGTCACGTCACAGGTCCCAGAAGACTGTGGGATCATTCACAAAGCGCAGCTTGACTCATGCATGCTCAGTGGGCAGCCAGCTGTGAAGCCCAAAGTCACATATAGCCAGCTGCCCACAGTTGGGATGCTGGCACCGGGAACCCAAAGGCTAGTGATGAACTTGCCCTAGATGAGGTTGCCGGAGGATTCCTGGACCAGTCAGTGTCCTTTTATTAAAAGTCGGCAGCTAAAGGATTTTTTTTTTTTTTTTTTTACAGCGTGGACATCCTCTTTTTAAGCTTTTATTCCAGCTACTGATTAAATTGTATGAACTTCCGAAATTGAAGCATGAAATATCCCTACTGAATTACTTTCTCTTTTTCGTCCACAAACAGAAAAAGGTCAACCCAGATTTACAGGTGGAAGTGAAGCCAAGCATTCGAGCCAGGAAGATCCAAGAGGAGAAGATGCGGAAACAGATGCAGAAAGAAGAATACTGGCGAAGGCGAGAAGAGGAGGAGCGGTGGAGGATGGAGATGAGGTGCGTGGATTGCTTTGATGGAGTGTTTACCATCAAATGGTGTGCTGTATTTGTTTTTAAAAAGATATAATGCTCTAAATTGATTTTACTTTTCTGTCTTATAGCTGCACTCATAGTCAGGATCTTGGTGTTTTACTTTGCTCGAGTTTAAAAATTGTCTGATACAATACAAGCAATATCCCATACAAGTTTGTTTCTAGCGTCTCAATAGGGTATTAGCGAATAACACCCATCCAAATATATGAAAGAAAAATACAATTTTTAATTAGGACTTTGTTTAAGCAGATGATGGCACCCGTACTGCATGCAGGTGGCATTTGTTTTGGTGTGGATTGCAGGCAGCCTATAGATGTGGCTACTTGTACATGACTCTAGATGCAAAAACAAGTGCAGCCTGTATGCAGTACAGGTGCCATCAGAATGGGGCCTAACCTTTTTAGTTACGGATGGTAACTGTGGCAACGCTCTGATCCCCGACGAGCAGGTGGATGACACGTCCTGTCTGCTTTGCAGAGCCTGCTCTCCTCTATGGAGCGGTTGGAGGGAAATGGACTGCATGTCCGTATCCAGCAGATTGTCATCCGACCCGCTGAATGGATGTCTAACAGTATCGGCATATGTCTGTTTTCAGCGGATTTTATCGGATGCCAAGCGGGTGTCGGCAGACATCCACCTCCCCATAGAGGACAATGGGTGGTCCGATTGGGTCCGCCTGAAAAACACAGACTGACCCGATCGGTCTGACCGTGTGAAAGGGGCCTTAAAGCCGCCTGCACGCAGTGCAAGGATTTCATTGCAGAGTCTACTCTCATTGCAGGACATGTGCATGATTTACACACATAGGTTTGATGGGCATAATTATGGCAGTTTCCCCTATTTGTTCATAGAGATGCAGGCCTTGGACTGGTCATCTTGATCTTGACTTCACTACCAAGCTTTCAAGTATTTTCTGACTTCACTGGCTGCAAGCTAGTTCTGGGTCAGTGACTTATTTGGTATTGAAGGCTGAAACCTTGATATGAGAGGTGGCAACTTCCACATTTCTCTTTTATCAAAGCTCTGTGGATTGAAAGTTTTTTTTTAAGTTGTAGGTTCCAACATTTTAAAATGCTCATACACACTACATTCTAATTATGCCTTAAATAGCCTTTCAATTTACCAAAATGTCTTAGTTTACCTATTTATGGCCAGTCAAGCAGACCCTCACACTGCATAATTGGTAGATCTAAAGGAGATTGTGTAACCAATTTGTATTGCCTGCTTGACACTGCTGCTAGTTTTTTGATTTTGGAAGGCAAAGTTCTTATAGCTGTCAGATTTGAGGTGTTAAAATCGACGTATTTAACTCCTGATTGGTTGTGATGCCAAGTACCCTTAATTTTTTGTTGCGGCAGTTTATATAAAATGGTACATTTACTTTATCAGAAACTGTTCTTAAAGTCATTTTTTAAAATAAAATTTGCATAAGCGGTTTTATTGATGCCAGAGATGGTCAAATTTTGTACGATTTGCAGGCGCTACGAAGAAGACATGTACTGGAGGAGAATGGAGGAGGAGCAGCATCATTGGGATGACCGACGGAGAGGACCGGAAGGAGGCTATCACCACGGTCCTCCAGGACCTCCTGGATTATTGGGAGTGAGACCAGGGATGCCACCGCAACCACAAGGACCAGCTGTAAGTACAGCAAGAAAGAGCAGCGCTGCTGATCTTTGTTGAAGCCGCTGGATTTTTAGAACGCCGCAATGCAATTGTCACTCAGATCAGTCCTGTTAAAGATCATCTACCGCATCTATTATTCTTGGCTGTTGCATGAGTTTGACACTAATTGTTAAAAGATTAAGATGTTGAGCTGTTTCCTCTAACAGCCCAACTCTATTTTTAGTTTTTAGAAATGTAAAAATGCCTATTAAAGCTCATTTGGCTGTTCATTCTGCACTCCTGTGACCCGTTTTCAGCAGACCGACAATCACCAGCTCTCTGCTCGCAGAGCTCTGAGATTGGCGGTCTTTGATCGCTTGCTTCTCAGACTTAGAACCGGCAGGTGACAGATGTAGCATCGGACCGATGCTGCATCCACCTAGGTAAGTGTAATTTTGGAAAAAAAAAAAACTTTTAACCAATCACAAATCTTGTTTTGTGGCCTTTATGAAAAATCTGCAACCTTTTTGTTATGAAGCATAGTACAGCTTTGTACTTGCTAAAAGACCCCTTTCCTGAGGAAAACGTGGAAGATTGTATTGCTGACTTTCTAATCCTGAAAATACTAGTTGCCTGGCTGACATCCAAATACTCTTGCTGTAATATTTTTAGATTCTGACCCAGAACAAGATAGCACATATGGATTCTAGGTAGATCCTCAAATTTATTGAAGCAAGTGTGTCAATGTAACAACCAAGCCACTCGTATTTTCTGATGCAAACTATTTTCTATTAGTTATTTCATATTAACCTTTCGTGTCTTGCAGCCTCTACGACGACCAGATTCCTCCGATGACCGATATGTTATGACCAAACATGCCACCATCTACCCAACAGAGGAGGAACTGCAGGCTGTGCAGAAAATAGTGTCTCTGACTGAACGAGCACTGAAACTCGTCTCTGACTCCATGGCTGAACAAGACAAGAGTAAGGGAAAGGAGACTGAAGAGAAGAAGGATCTTGGCAAAGAGAGGTATGAGCAGCTCATAGGATGCCATTTCAGAGTGTTTTATATCTGCCTTTATTTGTATATATGCATATGTGCATGGACACAATGAGAAAGAATGGCGTGCAGCTAGCATAAAGCTCTCGCTCCCCCCCTCCTTTCCCGTTTGGGCTTTCTAAAATATTGCTGTGCTGTATTTTAATCTGAACCACACGGGTATCTCAACTCAAGAACAAAAATTTAATCTATTGCAGCTTACTGGTCCTTAGATGTGGTGGCTACACTAGTTTTTCATTTTTTTTTTTTTGGCTAAGAAGATTTACTACAACTATAGTAAAGACCTGTTGGCCCTTTCTGAAAGGCCCTTATAACTTCCTGTGCGCTAAGCCGAAATCTCAAACTAATATCAGCTTTCCCAGCTAGTTTCTATAAACTACATAATGCCTTGCTTCAGTGTAATGGAGGAGAGGTTCTTGTAATCCAATTCTGGAGAGCAGCCTAGGGTGCGTGAACCATGTCATCCTAGAATAGGAAGTGTTGTAGGATCACCAGGTAAAAAATGTAAATAAGCCTTTAAAACTATTGCAGCCACCACATGTAATAACGTATAATCTCTTTTCCCGCCTGAAGCGACTAGGATATTGTCACTTCCAGTTTCTCCAGGATGTAAATAAGCCATTACTGGCTTGTGAACACATCTGCTCAAACCAATCCTCCTTCTTTTTTTTTTTTTTTTTTTTTTTAACATATATCAGAGTAGTTTAGTGTCACCATAGTAACTGTACTATGTGGGGTGATTAGTGTTTTTTTTTTGTTTTAACAGTTATAACAGATACAGTGATGATCACTGTATAATCAATAGTTTTAGCTGTCATGAATGGGTTAACCATTCATGAATAGCTTTCTTATTGTTTTTGATCTGTGATTGGCTAAGCTGATCACATGGTACAGGTAGCCAGGTACCATGTGATTGCTTTGGGCCAATCACAGATCACAACAGTAAGCAGTCTGTTCATGAATAGAAAGCCATTCATGGCAGGTTGTTTTACATGATGTCGCTATGATCAATAATGGCGATCACCTCATACCTGAATACCAGTAACAGTGATCTGCTGTGCCTGATGGACATATCAGTCACAGGAGGAGCTCAGTCATGTGTATATACATGACGGAGCCTGCCTGTGCCGCCCCGCACAGGCCTTTCTCTTCCATTGTGGTCCTAAAGATCCCAAAATTTAATGATTAAATCCAAAGCTTACTAGCTATAAACCAATGTAGAATGAATACTGCATTGTGTATTCTCATTTTGTTCTCGTTTTCAGAGCACTGAAGGGAGTTTTGCGTGTTGGTGTACTGGCGAAAGGATTGCTTTTGCGTGGTGATCGAAATGTCAGCCTTGTTTTACTCTGTGCCGAAAAACCAACCAAGTCTTTGCTGACTCGTATAGCTGAGAATCTTCCCAAGCAGCTTACTGTAAGTGATGTGCTTTGCATCACAATGTCTTTGTAAGAACACTATATGGTCCATTCAAAACCACACTGTAGAATGCATTCAAGTTATGTTAATCAGCAGTAATGTCTCTGGCATCCTTGGGTCCCTTTCTCATAAACCATTCTTTTAAAGAGACAGTGTTTACTTCTGATCTTCGCTCTCATTAATTTCATCTTTATACATTGCTGCAGAGTGCACTCTGCATATATGAATTTTCATTTTGATTGTGTTGAACATATTCAACGCATTTGATTGACTTTACTATTGCCACACCTTTTTTCATTTGTGTTTTTTACTTGGACTTCAGACCCATTTTATTCTTTTCACTTGGCATGTTATTTAACCACAATACCGGGCATAGTTTGGCACTTCTCTCCTACATGTAAAAATCATCATTTTTTTTTGCTTGAAAATTACTCAGAACCCCCAAACATTATATATGTTTTTTTAGCAGACACCATAGAGAATAAAATGGCGGTCATTGCAACTTTTTATCTCGCACGGTTTGTGCAATAATTTTTCAAATGCCTTTTTTTTTTTTTTGGAAAACGATTTAATGAATTAAAAAATAACAAAACAGTAAAGTTAGCCCAATTTTTTTTGTATAATGTGAAAGATGATGTTAAGCCGAGTAAATAGATACCTAACATGTCAAGCTTTAAAATTGTGCACACTCATGGAATGGCGCCAAACTTCGGTACTTAAAGCGGGGGTCCACCCACACCGCCAAAAAAAAACAATATTAAAAGCCAGCAGCTACAAATACTGCAGCTGCTGACTTTTAATACATGGCCACTTACCTGTCCCAGGGTCCAGCGATGTCAGCAGGCGACGCCGAGAACCCGCTCGGTTCTCGGCAGCTGCCGCCGCCATCCTAGGTGAGGGAATCAGGAAGTGAAGCATGCGGCTTCACTGCCCGGTTCCCTACCGCGCATGCGCGAGTCGCGCTGCGTGTCCCAAGTGGTCCCCGCTCTCTCCTGGGAGCTGTGTGTTTCCCTTGAGACAGCGCGGTGGGGACGGGAAGAGGCGTAGACTCCCATGGGAGTCTATGCCGGAAGTGGGTGCAAATACCTGTCTTAGACAGGTATCTGCACCCCCCTCCCCCCTGAAAGGTGCCAAATGTGACACTGGAGGGGGGGAGGGTTCCGAAAAGCGGAAGTTCCATTTTTGTGTGGAACTCCGCTTTAAAAATCTGCATAGGTGACGCTTTGAAAATTTTTACAGGTTACCAGTTTAGAGTTAGAGGAGGTCTAGTGCTAGAATTGTTGCACACGCTCTAACGCACGTGGCGATACCTCACATGTGTGGTGTGGGCGGGACTTGCGTGTGCGTTCGCTTCTGAGCGCAAGCTGCCGGGGACAGGGGCATTCTAAAAAAAAATTTGTATTTTACTTTAAATTTTTTTTATTTTTACACTTTTACATTTTTTTTTGGTCACTTTTATTCCTATTAAAAGGAATGTAAACATCCCTTGTAATAGGAATCTATTTGACAGGTCCTCTTTATGGGGAGATGCGGGGTCAATAAGACCTCGCATCTCTCCTCCAGGCTGTAAAGCATGAGATCGTGAAAAAAAAAATTCACCGATCTTCATGCTGACAGCCACGATCGCGGCTTTGTAGACATCCGGCATCATAATGTCGCGCCCGGGCCTCCGACGGTCATAGAGATAACTGGTGACCATCTGGTCACCAGAAATCTCTATCATCATCCGGCGCCGGCCGATTCTTTCTCCGGGCCCCCAATGGCACGCGAGAGCCCGGAGAAGCACTGGATAGCGGAGGGCCTGGGGGGGTGGGGGTGGGGGTGGGTGCGGCCCCCTCCGTCGCCTATAAGAACGATCAAGCGGCGGAACTGCCGCTATGATCATTGTTGTTGTGCACAGAATCGCCGGCTGCAAAGAATATTTGAATGATGCCTGTAGCTACAGGCATCATTCAGATACACCCCACCCCACCCAAATTGAGGACGTTTTGTTTTTTTTTTGTTTTTTTTTTTTTACTATGGCCCGATTTTTGAAGTGGTTAAAGGGGCAGTGCACTGCACGAGCACACCTATTAAAGTTGTAGGCCAGCCCAAGATGACACCCTCCTACTACCAGCAGTTTTTTTTTTTTTGTTTTTTTTTGTGCTAGTCTCCTAGGTGGATGGACATTTTTCTTCAGCTCTGCTGTGTAAAGAGACAAAGGTAGATAGATATCTTTTATCTCTCTTTAACTTCCTGTAGTGAGCTGACAACTCTGCCTCTCTGAGACTTCTGACCTGAAATCCCAAACAGTGTTGTCAGCCTCAACGAATTCTTCTCTGGACTTAAAAAAGTAACTTGAGTGGCAGCTCTGAGTTTGCTAGAGCTACGGACATCGCATACAAGATGGCAGCACCCAGCAGCAGTCTTAGGGCTTGTTGATGCCTACACATGGGAGGCTTTTACAGGAAAATTTTTTGCATGTTCTCCCTGTGCCTGCATGGGTTCTCCTGGGTACTAGTTTCCTGGTTGGTTAATTGGTTCCTGTCTAAATTGGCCCTAGTATGTGTATGAGTTGGGGACCTTGGATTGTATGTTCCTTGAGGGCAGGGACTGATGTGAATGTATAATATATATGCAAAGTGCTGCATAAGTTGACGCTATAGAAGTACCTGTAATGAATAAAATTCATAACGTGCTAAGTGCACAGGTAAATCTTACAGGAAGTTTTTTGTTAAAATTAATGGTCTGCCAATAGTCTCTCTCTTAGATAAGGTTTAGATTGTAAGTTTTATGTGCAGGACCCTCTTATTCCTTTGGTATTGAACTGTATTGTAATCGTACTGTCCCCCCTCTCTACATTGTAAAGTGCTGCGCAATCTGTTGGTGCTATATAAATCCTGTATAATAATCAGGTTGTTTTATTTTTTTTTTTTTTTTTCCCCTCCCCCAGCTTATATTTTAATGAATTTTGTTACATTGTCCCTCTAAAATCCCGTTGTCTGTTTCTGCAGGTGATCAGCCCTGAGAAATATGAGGTGGTGTCTTCCATCCCGGAATCGGCTATTATTTTGAATTCCTGCGTAGAACCTAAAATGCAGGTCACAATAACGCTGACCTCTCCGATCATGAGAGAAGAAAACAACAATAGGGATGGAGGTTGGAAAAACGTTAACAACATTACTCCCATGATCATTTACTTGTATATTCATTTAATTTTATTTTATTTGCATTGTTCTTAATGGGATGACAGATTCTAGCACAAACATGGTGTCACACTTCCTACAAGATGCATACTGCCTTTTTTCAATTTAATCAGTTTACATTTAGGGAGATCTTCTTTTTTTTCTTTTTTTTTTTTTTTTTTATTTAAAGTGAACATTTAATTGTCCGTTAATAATTTTATCAGAGAGCTATTAACCCTTTTTTCACTTTATGACTTCATACGTGTTTAGGAGAATTGATAGCAAGAAATTTAGTCCCCTCCTTTTTAATAATGCCAGCTGAATAGTATGTTTTTCCTCAGGATAAATATAGCATCCTCCAAAAAGATGGCTGCTTTATTATGAACAGTTTGCATCTCTGAAAAGAATTGATGTGACGCCAGTGTTGCTGCCATGGTGTTTTACATGCCCCTTTCCAGTCATCTACTTGCTATAAAGCAGAAGCAGTGTCTGCAATTTGTTGGTTCTGTCATGTAGGTCAGAGAATGACATTTGTTTCCTTAGCTAGTGTCAAGGAAACTGCTCACTGATACAGGCAACTTCCAGTCTGCAGTAAATGTTTAATCATTTGTTAGATAAGCTATTTAAGTCCCATCATTTGTATTTAGAAGTATAGCAGTACTTTCCTCTTGTGGTTCTGTCTAATACTTAAGTTTTTACAGACATGAAGGAAATGTTTTATAGCTATCCTTTGCATGCTTTATTCTTATAAAAGGAAACAAAGAAGTCGTTGATCTGACCTAGTGTGAATCCTGCATTGCACTAAACAATCCAGGTTCTGTTTATTTTTTTTCTGAAGTACATTTGCTGAATTTCTTTTTTTTTTTTTACCAAGGGGTTTTTCCACTTTAACTGATGTGTGGACCACAATTTTGGACCTCCCCGTGTGGCAGCATGGTTTAGATCCCTAATTTTATTTGTATTGCCGTGGTCAGCTAAGCCCAACTATTTCTTTATCTGCTAATACTACTGTGATATACAAACTTGTATTCACATGTTTGTGGTATAATGAATGAATACTGTTTTTTTTTTTGTATCCCACTAAATATGGTAGTTTTTTTTTCTTTTTTTTTTCCTCCATGGCTAAATCTCTCAAGATCAGTGGGGCCCGATCCTTGGCAAAAGTCAGATCTGATGCGCCTATTGACGTGTGCTCAGGCTGATAACTGCAATGAATAGCCAAACCTCAGGAAACTGGTTAATTCATCTGTGTTGCCACATTAGTTGGTCTTAAGTAGAAGTCCACTTTTCAGTTAAAGTTGACATTGTCTATGACCATTGTGCCTCCTGCTTTCCTTCCTTCTGCATAAATAACAAGGTTTTGCAGTGCACAGTCTGTCACCTAACCTCAAAATTGCTTTGTTTAAAAGGTAACTAATGGGCTAGGGGCTTCCCTTCTGCTGCATGTCGTTCTCCTGATTCTAGATGCCACAGCTCTGTTACAGGAAAAACCAAAGTGACCCTTTTAGTTGAAATATGTTAACCTTGCTGTTGAGCCTTTCCACCAGCAAGTCTACTTGTGTGTGTTTTTCTCCATCCTTTCAGCTGTTCTTCTAAAGCCTTGTAGCTGAGAATTGGTTCCAGCAAGGAATTTCTGCCAAGTCAACGGAAGGATTTTTGACCAAGGTTTTTCTAGCTCAGTGTCACACCAGCCTTGTTTAATATATTACAGAGGGGGGTTTGGTTGCATAGTGCAGGCATCTGCTTTACTCCTTCCCTTCTCGTTTCTTCTCAAATGTATGCAGTGTTCACACTATTTTTCTCTGATGGTTTTACATATTTTCTCATGTTTTCGCTATTGCCTACAGGATAAAGTAACTGAAGCCAAATGAAATGTTAGTTCTGAGTGCAAGTTGCAGGAAATTGACTAAGCATTGGTAAATTGGTTCCTCATGGGCGGAGACTTATAATTACCACCCTTCTCAGCTAATAGACAAGTTTCTGAAAATCCTTTTTTTCTGCCAAAGCTAAGCATGAAATAGTGTGGGCACAGCAATCTTTTTCACTGATTAACCTCTTATTTCAAGAGCATTTTGGAAATCCAGTTAACGGGTAACTTTAATTTGGGTGTATTGGGGTGCGCTGATGTCAAGCATTACTTGCTGCCTGATCACTGCTATTAATGTTTTCTGTTAGGCTTTCCCGAACAACTGTGCTGGGAAAGTTCAGTAGAAAATCGAACAGACTTATCAGAAAGGGATTGAGAACAGCAGAAAGAGGAGGCAAGTGTAGCTTCACATGAGTCCCCTAATCTCCCTGCTCATAAAGGCAAAGGATCAGTTTCTGGTGGAGCCCTTTAAATTTTCCTGTTTAAACGTCAACCCAATGATGATTTGCAAACATTGACTGCTTTCCTTTCTAATTTATAGCTGCACGCTTTAAAAATGAACTACTATTTTTTTAAGTTCTGAGTTTGTGATCAAAGCTAAGGTGCGTGGTGAATTACCAGATTATCATCATTTCACGGCTTTTTCACCCCAAAGAGACTTGCTTTTTTAAAAAATGGCATGCAGGGCACCCCTACAACCGCCCTGTTCATTAATTTTTGTTTTTCAAGTGCATTAACAAAAAAGAGCCTATGGAAAAGCTTTGTTTTTTGTGTCCATGCATTTTGCCTCAACTTTTTTTTTTTTTTTTTAACCAAAATCTCACGTTGACCGGTTCAAATTTTTTTTTTTTTTTTTTTTGCTGCATTCCCCTTTCTAGTAGACCTTGGTAGAACATTTAAGCAGTTTGCCAAACTATATTATCAGCTGGATTTCCTTGATTCTCCACTGCTAAAGTGTTCTTGAACTTGACTCTTAAGGGGTTGATCCAAAACCATTCAAATTGGATGCAAAAATCCACACCCCAATAAAGTGTGTGCATTGTGGCGCATTCTGTTCATATAGCATGGAAGGGTTTGGTTAGATTAGCTACTGTTCCCTGCCCGTGTATGGGGCAATTATGAAAGCAGCTTAAAGAGTTAGTTTACCCAAACTTGAATTCAGTTTTAGGTAGATGCTGAGGCGTTGATTTAATCTGCAGGCTGCTCTTGTCTTTTGCACCCAGTGCTCAGGTATATCAATATGGGACTCACTTCCCTGATATCTTTTTATGGTAAGGACAGTGTAGCACCAGGAGAGAATTACAGCAAGGTTATCTCTGTTCTGGAGCTTCCAAGAGAAAATTGAATGCAGTGGGTGCCGCAATCCTTGAACATCTGTGAAACTGAAGTATCCCGTTTGGGTGAAATTACTTTTTAAGCCATATTTACATCTCTTCTACTCGCGATCCTCTAATAAATTTAGTGAACGTATATTCTGCTGCCCAAGTCCTGATTGGCATCAATCTGATCTCTTACATCTTCTGATGTCTACATCCAGGTATTTGGTCAATACCTTTTGTGCAGTGAGAGCATTTGAGACTTCACCATAGGTTTGCCTGGCCAAATACAGTAGTCACCTCTGCTGATAGTCATATCTAGCAGCCAGGACTGCTGGTGCATGACTAGTTGGCATGCCTTTTTCTTGTACTTAAATTAGTGTAAGTTTGCTGCAGTGGATTTCTGCATCCCTTCTGTCTTGTGATCTAGTTTGCTAGTGCATTGTGGCCAACCATCCTTCCTTAATCACACAATGTTGTGGGAGACTTGTTCAACTAGCCAAGGTCGCTGCATGTAGGATTAACCAATTTTGGACAAAACCTGTGCCTGTAGTCTTGAATAAAAAAAAAAAAAAAGAGGAGGTTACGAAAGGTGGGCATTGTTTCTTTTTTTGTTTTTTTGTTTTCCTCTCGAGCCCCCATAGTTACATTTTAAGGGTGCCTTGAAAGGGTGTCCCTGCATCCCACACCGTTGGGCTTTTTTTCACGTTATGGAGCTTATATTATGGGTGAGTTTGTCGGTGAAGGTCGACTGGACTGATTGAGCTCTCGTGCTTTTCCAAAAGCTAATCTGCTATAGTTTCCATAATGGAGAAAACATTGGAGGCACCCAGGCCTTAAAGCGGCATTTTCAAATCGCCCCTAAAATATTTGTGGTTGGAACAACCAGGTATAGTCTACCTCCCCTACCCTCCTCCTTAATGATATTACATTTTACAAATAATTTGCTGTTGCAGTAAAGGACACTTCAGCGGCAACAGGAAATCTGGTGTGGTAACATGTTTTAAATGTCATTTGCTGTCAATCAAGCATCATGTATGGGGCTCGTTACGTTGTCAGACAACATTGGTACTTGTCATGGGAATGGCTTGTGTGACACTGTAGCTGTATAGAAGGATTTGTCTTGCTCACCTGGTCAAACACCCGTCCCTCACTGCACTTTTGCCAATTCAATCCATTTTAGATGTAACCTCGGGTATGGTGAAAGACCCACCGGACGTCTTGGACAGGCAAAAATGCCTTGACGCTCTGGCTGCTCTCCGCCACGCTAAGTGGTTCCAGGTTCGCACATCATTTTACTTTCTTCTTGTAGCCTTATGAGAGATTAGCACTATCACTGTTTAATTTGTTGTATAGTTACACGCTTGTTTTGTTCCTCTTTGACAAAAAATATAAAAATAATTAAATGACCAGAAGCATGGAACAAGAACATTTTTAAATGTATAAAGACTTACATCCAGCTGTTTTATTGCCAATTTTGTTTGTTTTATTTTGTTTTGCTCCATTTAATTTTTTTATTTCTTTCTGGTCATCGAGTAGTCATTAATTAAAGACTGACTCATTTTTATCAGTGTTCCCATCCTAGACTGTGTTGTGAATCTGTATTTTTCCATAAGGCTGCAGAGTATCTTTGCTTAACAGATGAAATGTGTAAACTGCTTCCTGTTTAGCTTTAAATTATTTTTTTAATCTATTTTTTTATTTTTATCTTTTTAGAGTAGGAAGTGAAAGGTACCAAGAACCCATTTGGCATTGTGACTTTGCTTTCCCACAAAGCCACAGTACAACGCCAAACAGATTCTGGACACCTTCCAGTCCCTACTTGTGGTTTTTTTTTTTTTTGTTTTTTTTTTGTTTTTTTTTCCATGTTTTTATTCTTGGTTATTTTTTTTTTTTTCTAGCTAGAACTTTGTTATTTTCAAATGTAAATGTGATTCAATTCCTTTTTGTCTACAAGGCTTACAAGTCAAAGTTAACAGAAAATCACAATGTTATTTTTTTTTTTTTTTTTTTTTTTTTGGGGGGGGGTTCTCTTAAATGTCTAAAATACCACAGAAATTGGTGGGCGCAGTGCTTCCAAAAGTGGTATTTTAGTCTTTCGCCTGCTGGCTGTATGATGTTGGTAACTTGTTGCTGTTCTTGTATGCAAGGCTAGAGCCAATGGTTTGCAGTCCTGCGTCATCATCATCCGTATCCTGCGTGACCTGTGCCAGCGTGTGCCAACGTGGTCTGACTTTCCAAGCTGGGTATGTACTCCAAATTCTGTTTGTGTAAGCTGTAAACTTGGTCTGGCCTTCTATAATGCATTCATAAAGTACCCCCTTCACGTCTTCAATGTTATGTTGCAGCTGGATACTGCAGTTTGTTTAAATTCATTTTGTTTCCTTATTAATCTACACTCCGCAGCCCATAATGACAAAGTGAGAACAGAATTTTAGAAATGTTTGCAAATGTATGAAAAAGGCAAAAAAAAAACTGAAGTTTGAGATTGGCATAAGTCTTCAGACCCTTTGCAACAACCCTTGAAATTTTAGCTCAGGTGCCTCCCATTTCTATTGTTCGTCGTTGAGATGGTTCTTCACCTTGATTGGAGTCCACCTGTGGTATATTTGATTGGAAATGATTTGGAAAGGTACACCTCTCAAAAGGTTTCACAGCTGACCATGCATACTGTATCTGAGAAAAAGCCATGAAAAACTGGCTGCAGAGGTATGGGGAAGGCTACAAAACACATTTCTCCTGCACTGCAGGTTCCTAAGAGCACAGAGGCCTTAATAATTCTCAAAATGAAGACGTTTTGCACAACCAGGACCCTTTTTTAAAAGCCAGCAGCTTGGCCAAACTGATCAATCGGGGGGAGAGGGTCTTTAGTAAGAGAGGTGACCAAGAACCCAATGGTCACACTGAGCTCTAGAGATCTTGTGTGGAGATGGGACAAAATTCCAGGACAACCATCACTCCATGCCTTTAACGATCTGGGCTTTAAGGCAGAGTGGCTAGACGGAAGCCTCTCCTCAGTGCAAAACACATAAAAGCCTGCTTGTGAGGAACAAGATTTTCTGGTCTGATGAAACCAAGATTGAATGGTTTCGCCTCAATGCTAAACGTTATGTCTGGAGGAAGCCAGATGCCGCACATCAGCCTGTTTAGAGTTACAGAGGAGATCTTGCTCTAGAATTGTTGCTCTCGCTGTAATGTTTGTGATGATAGCTCACATATGTGGTTCGAATACCGTTTTTATATATGTGGGCGTGACTTGCATATGCGTTCACTTCTGCGTGTGGGAATGGAGGGATGGGGGCGCTTTTAAAAAGGTATTTTTATTTTTACTGTCCCTTCAATTCCAAAACGTATCTTTTACCTTTTTTAAAAGCAAAAGATCAAAAAAAACCTTCCAGCCTGGATCGTAAGTGACGTCATGACATCGTTTTGCTCCCCCAAGGCCATAGAGTCGGTCAAAGTGTTAACTCTCATCACCTATGGCAGCAGCCAGCCTCACCATCGGATCGTTTCTTGTGTGAACTGCTGAAAACAACCTAAAAAACACCGGCGGAAGGGGATGTTTACACTGCCCGCTCTGTTTACACCCCTCCCAATGAGCTGCGCTAACTGGTTTCAGGACAGAGCTGCTTGCAGAAAAATTAAACAGTACCAAGGGTAAACCACTTGCAAACCACAACATATATTTATGTATTGTGGTCGGCAAGTAGTTAATGAGGAAAAAAAATCATTTTAAATAACTGTAGTATTGGGCTGCAACATAACAAAACTGAAAAAAGTGAAGGTCTGTATACTTTATGAATGCTGTGTAAATTTTAAAGATATCGGTGCGTAGATGTAGAAACCCTGTACCTAGTATCTTTCCTACATCTAATGATAAAAATGTATCTATTAAAATTCATAGCTTTCATTTTCGTCTTTTTGGTGACAGGTTCTAACCCTTCCTATAACTAAAGAAAAGTGGGCTTCACATTTACCAATTCTTCCTTTTTGTGACTGATTTTCTGCATACATACACTGTACAGCTATTTTTAAAATGCCTAAAATCTGCATTCCGTAGGCAATGGAGCTGTTGGTGGAGAAGGCAATCAGCAGTGCCTCTAGTCCCCAGAGTCCCGGAGATGCCTTACGGAGAGTTTTCGAGTGCATATCATCTGGTATCATTCTGAAGGGTAAGTTCAGATTTTAACAGCGCTATTTGAAAAATGTGTAAACGTTTACAGTAATAATCATTTGAATACCAGCCTGTATATTCCCCCTCAGGCCATTTTTCAGTCTTCAGAGATGTGGTAGTTTGACTAGTTTACTTGGTCAGGCAACACTACCCAAATACATTTTGTATAGAAGCTTTCTTTTGGTGGTAGGTTTTTTATCAGCTCGTTTTGCACAGAGTGGCCCCGCTCCTCGTCTTCTGGCATCCCCGGCAGCTCTCACGGATCCTCCCCACATCAGATCACCCCCTAGGAGAAGCGTTCTCCTGGGTGTTACCTTGTGGGTGCGCTCCCGAGTCCGGCATTCGGCGGCCGTAGCCGCCGAATGTATGACTTGACCACGGCACCCGCATCATTGAATTTGATTGACAGCTGAGGGAGCCAATGGCTGCACTGCTATCAGTCTATCCAATCAAGAGCCGAGAACCCCCTGCAGAGAGACAGCACATCCCTGCCGGGTCAAGTTCCAGGGCTCAGGTAAGTAAAACTGGCGGGGGCAGTCACTGCCATGTGTTTTCATCTTAATGCATACGATGCATTAAGGTGAAAAAATACGAAGGTTTAAAACCTTTAAATTTCTTAACACAAAAAAATGATCCTACAATCTTGGTGGCTGGTGTGTGGTTTTTTTTTTTTTTTTTTTTTTTAATCTTAATGCAGGAATGCATTAAGTTAAATGTTTTTAGCTTTTAGTAGCACGTTGAATTTGAAGCAGGAGCTCTGCTTGTAACCTGACCAGCCTGAAGATCCCTACAAAAGGTATGTGTACAATACAGATAGAAGGCCTCCAGGGGGAAGCTCAGCAGCACCCAGAGTTGGTGTTTTTAAAAAATTTCAGTCAAGACCTTGGTAAACAAGACTTTTATAGTAAAATAGTATTTGTATTGCAGGAGAAATAGTGATCAGGAGTGGTGTTGTTTTTTTTTTTTTTTTTTGGTTTGTCAACCTGTGCAAATGTTGAAATCCAATACTGAAATCTTCTCAACAGATTTTAGGTGGCACCATATGATATTGACAAGATTGGGTGACACAACTCATTCCTATAGGTACCCACACCCTGCTGAGCAAATTTTAAAAAAGAAACTATGATGCTAAATGCAGTCCTAAATAATGTCTATGTTTATTGGTATACTCTCGGTAATAACTGATCGTGATTTTGTCAGATCTCATTGTCTAGTTCCCTGGAACAAATGCATATTTTAGTGTATCACGTTGTGCAGATCCATCTGCTGTATCACAGCTGTCAGTGGGAGCATTATAAATGTATAAAATGTCACATCCAGTTTTCTGTTAATTGTACTGTTCAGTGTGACAGTCTGAAGAATGACTTAAGAGCTTAAAGTACCGTTGCACACGTGCTAACATGTTCTGTCCTCTTCTCTGACAGGTGGTCCAGGCTTACTTGACCCTTGTGAAAAGGATCCCTATGACACTCTGGCTACAATGAATGAACAGCAGCGGGAGGATATAACTTCCAGTGCTCAGGTAAAAGGCTTAATCATAAAGGGAACATGTAACACATGGTCATTTGATCAATCATACATGAAAGCTTGAAGGAAGAGTCTAAGGGCCCATTCACACAAGGCACTGCATGTGAAGTGCACAGGAACGCTATGCAGTTCTGTGCAATGTGCTTTCAACCTCATTTATTTTGACTGGGTTGAAAATCTCACCACACGTGCTGCACTACCTTTTTAAATGTGCAGCAACTGCTTTGCAAGGTACTTTTGTGCCACATGCGGACAAACAATGCGTTTTGTGACCTGCATTTGCGGTTTCGTTAACTTGAACTGACCCCTGCAGCAGATTGGAATGGGCATTGTGATCAGAATGCGGTGTGGGAAGCCGCATGGTAACACGGCTTTCCCGCGCTGCATTATAGTGTGAACGGGCCCTTAAAATGTGCTAACTACAGAAGAGACCACCTGGGTTTTTTTGGATTTCTTTTGTACATGTCACTGTCCTGTCTTGTCCTTGTACCATATCCAATGATGCTATGCAGCTGGGCTGTGACCGATCATCCCTCAGCGATGCTATTTGGCAGGACCTGCCCATATTTTAGTAGCCAAGGACCCTCTAGGTGGCAGTAGCCATTCTGAAAACAAAGGATGCTAGGCAGCAGAAACAACCTGCATCCTAGTAACCAAGAATGCTGGGCTTCAGGGATCACCTGAAAAGGGCAGGGGTGTTGAATAGGGAAACTGGGTGGTGGTTCTCTAGATGACATGCCCCTCTCTCAAGGGTGCTTCCTTAACAGTGGAAGTGACAACTGAGCTCAACCATAGTAAGTCTCAAAAATCGTGATCCTGTCAAAGGATAAGATCAAAGGCAAGGAATATAGAAGGGATTGTTATTGGCAAAGCTAATACATTTATTGTGACATGAATTTTATGGACTAGTATTTTTTATTTTTTTTATTTATTGAAAATATACATTGCATGCAATGTAATTCCAAATTCACAAAATCAGAATTCTAACCTAGAAAGACGGAAAAATATGGAAAAAAAATGGAGAGGGGGAGAGAGTCCAGAACTGCCATCATACATGTATATCAATAATACTGTTGTAGGCTAACATAACAAGGGCCAGAGAAACACTGGAAATCCAATGGTAGGGTTCTGTCCTCGGCTACAGAAGTGTATCCCAGCACATTTTCACATTGAGAGAAGTGTGGGGAGTATTGTCTGAGAGGTCAACAAAAAGTAAGAAAATGAGAAGGCAAACTGCATCCTCCTGGAGTGGGATGGGCGCTTTTTAATTTTTGTTATTTGGAGAGAGGGCGGGACTATGAAGTGGCGAATAGAAAGGAACCATTCTGTTGCCAATGAGGATATCCTACTATAAATCTTTTCCAAGAGTAAGAGCCTAACTAGCCCAGAGATATGATTGGGTGTATGTGAGATTAAATTTGTTAATACTAATGAGAGTTCTGTAACCAAACTTGTTTGAAAGTTTATTTGCAAAGTAATTTTACTTCCTATCGTTAACACGGTCTTGTACGTTTTTTTTTTTTTTTTTCTTCCTTGCCAGTTTGCACTGAGGCTCCTTGCATTTAGACAGATCCACAAAGTCCTTGGTATGGATCCTCTGTCCCAGATGAACCAGCGCTTTAACATTCACAATAACCGCAAGCGAAGGCGAGACAGCGATGGTGTGGACAGTTTCGAAGCTGAAGGAAAGAAGGACAAAAAAGACTATGATAACTTTTAAAAAGGGCACAAAGATGCCAACCCATGCACAGCTTGTGCTCCGTTTCCCACAAAAAATACATTTCCACTAATAGAGGTCTTCCATCATGTCTGCGGCAGGGTTACAAGTCCTGGCACAACTGTCGCATTGTTACCCTTGCTTCGCACTGATGTAGAACCTCTGGGGTTGTTAATAAGTTAAATATTTGTATAGCTGTTAAAATTTAGAAGCCATTTTCCCCTGGCCAGATGGATATAACCACCAACACAATTTACTGTTCAGTAAGGGCCGTGCATGTCTTTAGACATGCCGTCTCCTTGTGATCTGGATAGGTATTCTTAGTTAAGTTTTTTAGGGCAACTGGGATGCCCACTCACTCCCTGTGCAGTGTCTTTTTATCTTGTAGTTGTAGTATTTAATTTTCAGTTGTGCTTTGGTTTTGTGTTTTTAAGTTTTATTAAAATAAAACCTAAATAACAAAAGGCGGCAGGGGAAAAGGGACCGCTTACTTTAGTTGTAAGTTACTTTATTAGATATGGCATGAGCCTTCACTAATTCTTTTCAGTTCTTGTCTCTGTAAATCGATACACATGTACGTATTGTGTGAAAACTAAAACACTTTTTTGTTTCGTTTTCCAATTACAGCAGTCAGAAGTAAACGTTTCTGGAAATCTCGTGGCATTAGTGTCAATGGTTTATATAGTTGTAACTAAGGCAGCTTCCTGTCTATTTGTTTGCTCTTAGTTGTGCTAAGGACAGAGTAAAGCTAATATATTCCTTTGTTACGGTCTTTCATACACAGTCGCCGCCAGTACTGCATGAATGCATTTTTTTTTCTCCAAATTTTATTCATTTTTTTTTTTTTTTTTTTAAATAGAATGGCTTTTTATAGTAATAGGTCTTTTTGCCTCTATTTGCAATTTTTCTTCAGGTTTTGATGTGCAACAAGGCTAATGTGAGTGAAGCATACAGTTCAGTGAGTTTAAACCTTCTAAGGCATGACAGGCAACATATCGCAAGTCATTTGTAACTCTGTGGCTTGTGGGAAGATTAGAAAGATAATTCCACAAAAAAAAAGTCAAGTTCCATCATTGGTTGTAGGTTTGTACGTTTCATCACTGGTTACAGCATTTCTGCATTTTTTTTTTTTATTTTTTTTTTTTTATTTTTTTTTTTAGTGCTAACTCCCCAGTAGAATTTTTCCAGGCACATTTTTCGGGATTGGTTGCTGCCCAAGTCGCGCCCCCCCCCCCCCCCCCCCCCAAATATCTGATGTACACTATATGGCCAAAAGTGGATACCTGATCATCATGCCTATATGAGCCTGTTGGACATCCCATTCCAAAGCCATGGACATGAGTTTCCTTTTGTTTGTGCTTATAACAACCTCCACTCTTCTGAGAAGCCTTACCACAATATTTAGGAGTGTGTCCATGAAAATTGGTGCCCATTCACCCAAAAGAGCATTTGTGAGGTCAATTTACTGATGATGGACAAGAAGACCTGGCTTGAAATCAGCCTTCCAATTTATCACAAAAGTGTTCAGTTAAGTTCCTT
Organism: Aquarana catesbeiana; assembly: GCF_042186555.1. Lineage (NCBI taxonomy): Eukaryota > Metazoa > Chordata > Amphibia > Anura > Ranidae > Aquarana > Aquarana catesbeiana. The sequence continues at coordinate 77,893,932 of NC_133324.1, read as the reverse complement.
TGCACCAAACTGGTCAATTCATCTGTTTTGAGTTGATTATGCATACAAGGGCACAGTCTTGCTGGAACAGAAAAGGGCGTTCCCTCAAACTGTTGCCAAAAAGTTGGAAGTGCACAGTTGTTTAAAATGTCTTTTGTATGGTGTAGCATTAGCAGTAACCTTCACTGGAAGCACCTGAACTCAATTTGGTGGGTTATTCAAATACTTTTAGCCTCAAAGGTAGGTGTGATAGTAAGGTGTCCCCAGATGTTTGACTATATAGTTAAGCTGGCTATACGCTGATCGAAATTTGGCCGGTCCAGCAGGGACCAGTTCAATTTGGAAGCATATGTGGGCTCCACCACTCGATAGAAATTGTTTAATCGAGATATGTTGGAAAGTTTTCTGTCGATCATCATCTGCAGCTGCTGATCCAGAGTATTCTGTAAGTGGCAGGTACCGCTGTCAGAAAATAATTTCCCCACATAGGATTCTTTCATTCATCCGATTTTGTGTTAATAGAGGAAATCTGTTTTTTTGGGGGTGCTGAATGAAAAACCTTAACAGTGTGTGGTCAGCTTTAGTGTACTATATGGCAGCATATATGCTGAGATCAAATTTACTGCATCAGGTTTTTGTTACCTGCTAACATCTAGAATATATTATGAGGTATAATTGATTGCAGGCGGTTACTATAACTCTAATGTGTTGTGTGTTAGCTGCTCAAGCTTGTCATAAATCAGGGGTCTCCAAACTTTCTAATCAAAGGGCCAGTTTACTTTCCATCAGAGTTAAGGGGGGCCGGACTGTGGCCAGTGCGAATAGAAACTGTCCTTTCACCAGTGGGAGTAAACCGTGCATTTTTGGCATTAGGGAGGAGGATTGGTGTCCCATCAATGAGGTTAGTAGGAGGAATGGCGCCCCATCATTGGTGTCAGTGGGGGGAATAGTGTCTCATCATTGGTGTCAGTGGGAGGAATAGTGCCCCATCATTGGTGTCAGTGGGAGGAATAGCGCCCCTTCATTGGTGTCAATAACAGGAATTATGCCCCATTGTTGGTGTCAGTGGGAGGAATTATGCCCCATTGTTAGTGGGAGGAAAAGGGACCCAGGTGCCAGATAAAGGCAAGCAAAGGGCTGCAGTTTGGAAACCACTGTTATAGAGCAATCAAAAATAGTAATTTATGCTGTATTGTGCCCCCTGACATGGGAAGTTTTTTTTTTTTTTTTTTTTTTTTTTCTTTTTTCATTTTGGTTGAATTTGTTCCTTAGGAGCTTTGTCTAATTATAAATCAGTAGTTCAGTTACTCCTAAAAAAAAGAATGATCCTCCAAATTGGAGCTTTACATTTTATCATGTAAGACCCTATACACTCGTACATTTGATTAGAATTTTTAACATTCTTCTTGAAAGTCTCACATGGAAGTCTTGTTATGAACTGCCAAGTATTTTTGTATTCCTATATTCATAGGAATTTGCACTTGATGAAAGCTGTGTGAGGGGGAGTCGCCTAATATTCTGTGCTTTTGCTGATGATGCTGACAAGACTGACTTTGTACTTTTGTTTTTGACATTATAGTACCTATTTGTAGGTATCCTGTTTTCTATCCATCCGTGAGGTCAACTAGTCTGACATGTTCACTTTAAAGCCACTCTAGTATTGCTAGGGATAAAGACAAAAACCCCACCCCGTACTAATTTATTAATCTAGGGCAAATGGAGAAAAAGTGGGGTTACTAAACCCTTGATATCACAGAGGCTTGTGGAACTGTACACTAAATGTGAGCAATGGTCTGAAGAAGCTTCATTTGTTTTTCAGAAACCACGTGGAAAAACAAACCCCTTGTGGCTCTTATACAAGCAGTTCATGAACACACAAAATCATGTTGTGGCATACTTGGTAGATACATCTCTGCCCAGATACTCGCTTGTGGGTTCATAACAAAACTCGTACAAGTTTTCAAAGCCCCAATAGGATGCACTTCAGAGACCACTGGTGATCCTGAGGCTCTGTTCACACATCGGCGCTTGGAAGTGCCGTGATTCTGCCCACAATTTCAAAATGTGCTGTTAAAGTTGAACATCAGCGTGTTCAGGTGCCATTCATTTCAATGGCACCTAAAAGCGTTGCAGTCCTGCAATCATGCAACGCACCCCCCCCCAAAAAAAATAATCCGGTACTTCTTTTGGGTGATTTGGTTTGCACAATTTGTTGCTGTAGAAATTGCATTTTTTATTTTTGTGTGAATGGCACCTGAATATGCTGAAGTGAGATTTAACATTTTTACAGTGCATTTTGAAAATCGCGGCACTTCTGATATGTGAATGGAGCCCAGAGCAAAAGCAATAACACAGCGTAACAGCATTTGATATGTGTAACTGATACGTATAGCCTGATCTTTTAAGAGGCTACCTTGTTCTTCATTGTTGATTTGAAACTTTTTTTTTTTTTTTTTTTTTTTTTTTTAAAAGAGATAGCTAACAGAATAATTCTGTTTTACATGGTTTAAAACAGTTGATATTATTTTTTTTATTTTTTCTGAACATTAGTGGATTGTTCATTAATGTAGCTGTACAGTTGGAATATATTGCAGAGTACAATTTATGTAACAATAAGACCTCATGCACACAGGATGTTTTCTTAACTCTCTTAAAAACATTTCTTCCTGTTGGCAGCATTTTGGCAGAAAAAACGCCTGATGCTTGCAAGTGTGTAACAAATTAATGTGTGTTTAGCTGCGACAAGCGTTTGGCATTTAATTTGCTACATTAGCCAGAATAGATCATTTATTCTAGCCATTGAAATGAATTAACGCTCAAGCGCTAAATGAACCTAACATTATTGCATGTTTAGAAGTGTCAAGTGTTTTTTCTGCCAAAACGCTGAAGGGTTTTTTTTTTTCCCCCCTACCTCTAAGTGCCTATACCTTTAAACACCTTGTGTGCGTGAATACATAGGCTAACATGCAGGAGAGATTAGGTAGAGGGGGAAAAAAATGCCACTAGAAGCAGATGTCCAGTGTGTACGTGAGGCTTTATATGTAAATCCATTCACAGACTACAACAAAACGACATTGGTTGTCCAGTCAGCAGTACTCTTATCTGGTCCAGCAGCTGTTCAGGAGAGCCTTCAGAGTGACTTTCACCCTTCAATATGCTCCACCATGTATTAATACAAGAAGAGTGTGTGCTGATTTGATTTGGTCTGGCCTGCCTTCATGTGTCATGTGAGAAGCTGATGATACTTATGTACTATAATTTGCATCATACTGTTCATGTAAACTGGCACTAAAATCATTTGTTGTCAACACTGCAGTGAAATAAACCTGAAAGTGGACAATCTTAAACTTATTTTTCTTGTGTATTAAATGACAATCTGGCCTAAACTGTAAAATGCCTTGCTAGAGCAGTGATGATTCCATCACGTGAGGTAAGATCATGGCGTTTGGATATTTGAAGCATAGTAATCTGCAGTGGAAATTGTGACCGCTTTATTATGTAAATTGCCGAGCTCCATTGCAATAAACTGTACATGCCTCCCTCCACAGCAGCCCCTATTCACTTTTTCTTTACTCCCCTGTTGTTCTGGAGAGTGCAGTGAAGAAACTCTGTGTGAGCTTAGTCTGGAGCTTACACAGGGCTGAGGGCTCTCTCCTTGCCCTAGTGTGACAGCACCAGGGGCCTAAGAACCCACTTACACTGCACTACTATTACATGTTCCTCCTTAGTCAAAGCACAGGTTCACTGTATAGAAAGAGATTGCTGCTTCAAAAAGCTCCAGACCTCTTAGGAACACCCGCCCTATTAAGAACTCACAGGTGCTGGCTCTGCACAAAATTTAGAAGAAAAAATCCTGGATGGCCGCACTCCACTGAAGACATCTTTATTGAAAAAAGTTTAAAATCCAAATACGATCACTTCATGTACAGAAAAAACATGGAAACCCAGCTAACATGTTTCACACCATGCATTGGTGCTTAGTCATAGCTAGGACCTATGACTAAGCACCAATGCATGGTGTGAAACATGTTAGCGGGGTTTCCCTGTTTTTCTGTACATGAAGTGATCGTATTTGGATTTTAAACTTTTTTCAATAAAGATGTCTTCAGCAGAGTGCGGCCATCCAAGTTTTATTTTCTTCTAAACACCGGTTCTCTGTAGCGTAAACTTTTCTTGCCCAAAGGATGGATCCCATGAAGCCACACATCAGTGCAGACCCACTGGTATTGGAAGGAATGGCAGTCAGACATTTTCCATTATCAGTTCCCAGTGAACTTTCCTTGGCCCATGCAGGGCAAAATAAAAGGGTTTACCTAGCTGGAAAACAAGAGATGAAACACACTCCTTTTTTAATACAAGACTTTCATGATTGAAAGCATTGCACAAAACCATCCTGAAGGTGGTTTTTATGGTAAGATTGGACTTGTCATCTGAAATTTCTTCGTCTCGTGTTAGTCATACCAAAAAATGTATCATTGGTGATTGTTACCCCTTGGGCTCTTGGCAGCTCCTAGACCAGGCATATGCAATTAGCTGACCTCCAGCTTTTTGCCAGGGTTCAATCACCTGAAGGTGGGCATGTAATTCATGGTCTAAGAATCAATTCCTGTGCTTTGTACATCAGCGATCCCCAACCTTTTTGGCATCGGGGACTGGTTGCATGGAATTAAACTATGCTAAAGCCGGGGGTGAGAAATGCGGGCAATTTGTTGGGGCAAGGGCTGGTATTGGCATTAAAATCATCATGGCACCATGGTTGATATGGTGTCAGGATGATTGAAGCGCATTATTTCTATTACACTGGGATATAAAATGGTTCAAATCCCCATAATGCAGAATCAGTGGGAGTCCTGGATGTCACTTGCCACCAGATGCCGCGTGTCGTCTGCCACCTGCTGGAGTTTCTGTTGCTTTCCACCAAAAAAATACCAGATGCAGCTTGTCACTCTTTTAATGTAAAGGCAATTTGGTTGCAGGCAACAGTGACAGCAGAGAAAGAGGCTTCTGGCAGTGTCTCTCCAGCTTTAGTGTCCAAACAGGCAACTGGCACATGCACATTGGCTGGGTCCCAGAGTGAGTGAGGGCGGGCAGGGAGAGATTGCCTGTGTCTGCACATACGGAGCAGCCTTTGGAACTGCGGTGATGCACACGTGCTTGCCCGCCGCACATGTGACTGAGCAGCCTTCGTGGCCCGGCTGCAGAGAGGCTGTGGTTGGGCGGGGGCGGGGGGGGGGGGGGTATTCCTGCTGTACATGGAGGTTGTTGAAGGCCACCAATCTCACCGATCTGTTTGTGATCATACTCTCACACTGCTTTGATACAAAATGGAGGTATACTGGTGGGAGGGGGTTATTTTTGTTTGCCAGTGTCCAAACCTCCTGTAGGTGGAAGGACCAGAAGCTTAGTGTGGAATTCAAGCACAACCCATGAACTATTCTTAAAAACATCATCTGAGGTTGAGAACCACTGCCCTAGAACAGTGGTCTCCAGATTGCAGCCCTTTGCTTGCCTTTATCAAGCACTTGGGGCACTATTCCATCCACTGACACTGGGGCAAAATGCCTGTCACTGACACCAACAATGTGGCACCATTCCTCCAACTAATTCCAACAATGGGGCAGAATTCTTTCCATTGATGCTGTCAATGAGGCACTATTCCTCCCACTGACACCATCAAAAGGGAGGGCACAATTCCTCCAGCTGACACCAAAAATGGGGCAGAATTATTTCCATTGACACAAACAATGAGGCACTATTCCATCCACTGACACCAAAGTTGGGTGCTTTATTTACTCCCACTGGCCCTACTAAAGTCTGAAGGACAGTAAATTTGGCCCTTTGTTTAGAAAGTTTTGTGACCCCTGCCCTAGAAGATTGACCTGAATTCAGTAAAAGAATATTTGATGGGATCTTTACAAAGTGTTACTTTGCTATTGCAAGACCCTGGAATCTTTACTTTTTGTCTTGAATTCCTGTGCTGAGGCAGTTATGTACCTTGACCCTCAGCTGTATATCTATAGCCTAAGATCCTCAAGGTGCTTTGGAGTGAAATTTGGGGATTCAATTACTGTACAAGAAGGAGAGAAACCTGACAATCTGTAGTGGAAAGATCTCCAAGTGGCAGCTTTATTCGTTGTGTTCCTTGAAAAAGTATTCATACCCCTTGACATTTTCCACATTTTGTCATGTTACAACCAACATTGTAAATGTATTTTATATGATAGGCCAACACAAAGTGGCACATAATTGTGAAGTGGAAGGTAAATTGTTTTCAAACTTTTTCCCCCCAAATATCTGAAATGTGTGGCGTGCATTTATATTCAGCCCCCTTTACTCTGATCTCCCTAACTAAAATCTAGTGGAATCAATTGTCTTCAGAAGTCACGTAATTAGTAAATAGAGTTCACCTGTGTGTAATTTAATCTCAGTATAAATACAGCTGTTCTGTGGAGTCCTCAGAGGTTTGAACAAACCACATCATGGATGCCAAGGAACACACCAGACAGGTCAGGGATAAAGTTGTGGAGAAGTTTCAGCCCTGTTTCACACTTGTGCGGTGCAAATTGAAGCTCAGGTTTCACTGGGGAGATAACAATCTCCTGTTCAACGGATTCATTGCGTTTTTGCTCAGTATCAGAGAGCAGGGAGAGGGGGAGGGAGGGGGGGGGGGAGAGGGGGAGATGTAGTGAGGAGAAGTAGAAATTCCTTGTTCAGAACGCAATGCATCTGCGAATCAGATGCGTTCCCATAGGAGATAATAGGCTTGTAGTTCGCACCGCAATGCCCAAAAAACGCACACGTTTTTTGTGCAATGCGCAGTGCGAATGCAACGCACATATGTGAACCAGATGCATTCATATGAATGTATTTTAAAATGTCCTGCGAATTAGATGCGGTGTAAGCCGCATCTAATTCGCATAGGTGTGAACCCGGGCTAAAGCAGGGTTAGTGCTAAATCACACCAGACGCAGTTCCGTGCCCTTTTTTTCCTGCACTAAAAATGCATGCACAGTGTTTTCCATGTGTTCCAATGGCTCTAGTTCACACTATGCAGTCAGTTTCCAGTGTGGACTGACTGCATGGTGTGAACTAGAGCCATTGGAATAGATGGAAAACACTGCATGCATTTTGTGCAGAAAAAAAAAGCGCATGGAACTGTGTCTGGTGTGAACGTCTAAGGTTATAAATAAAAAAAAAAAAAAAATATCCTAAACTTTGAACATCTTGTGGAGCACTGTTTAATCCCTCATCCAAAAGAAAGAGTATGGCACAACTGCAAACCTACCAAGACATGGTCGTCCACCTAAAGTGACAGGCCCGGCAAGGAGAGCATTAATCAGAGAAGAAGCCAAGAGGCCCATGATAACTCTGGAGGAGCTGCAGAGATCCACAGCTCAGGTGGGAGAATCTGTCCACAGGACAACTATTAGTCGTGCACTCCACAAATCTGGCCTTTATGGAAGGGTGGCAAGAAGAAAGACATTGTTTTAAGAAAGCCATAAGAAGTCCAGTTTGCAGTTTGGGAGAAGCCATGTGGGGGACACAGCAAACATGGAAGAAGGTGCTCTAGTCATATGAGACCAAAATTGAACTTTTTGGGCTAAAAGTAAGATGCTATGTGGGTTATTTATTAAAGGCAAATCCTATGCTATAAATGCACTTGGAAGTGCAGTCGCTGTAAATCTGAGGAGGACATGCAAGGACAATAAATAAAAAAAAAAACAGCATTTTTGCTTGAATATGATAGATAGAAATTAGCAGCGCTTCCCCCAGTATATACCTCACTTCAGAGCGCCGCTTGGCACTTGCGTGACAGGCCGGGTCTCTCCTCGCCCACTGACATCAGTTGGGAGGAAGAGAGAGCCCGGCCGGTCACATGAGCGCCGCTCTGAAATGAGCTATATAATGCAGTTTTTTTTTTTTTTTTTTAAATAAATCACACATACGGGGACACAGGATTAGGAGACAGTGCGGATAGTATAAAGATGTAGTTTTTATTCCAGCAGCAGAAGGGGGGAGGCACGTAAACTGTTCAGCATCCATCATATATCATGGTCAGTTTACAGAGGGGAGGGTATAGCCAGGCAGGATCAGTCACGTATTTCAGGTGATCCAAGGGGCCAATTTATACTGCACTCACTCTGGCGCCCCTCTATTCACTTTTCTACACAGAGCCCATCACTTCACTCTAAGGGAGCTGCCTCCAGGTGCTAATCATACAAGATCTTGGATCATTTATGGACATTATGTTTTAAACAAATGTTTTAATATTATGTGTGCTTACTCACACACACACACACACACACATTTTTTGTATACCTATATTCCAGTTGCTATATAATTTTATGTTATCACCATATCTAGCGCCGCTGTTCACCCCTGTTCCAACTGTCTTGACACCTCCTATCCAGCCAGAGCTTCTAAGGCTGGCCTTTGAACTAGTAGGTCATCTAGACTCTGATTCAACAGTAGAATACCATACAAGTAATGATGGATTGGAAGCACCCCTGTTTCCTCAGTGGGTACACAGAGATTAGGACCTCCATGAAGGTCATTGGTGAGGCCTAGAGCCCTGAAAGGAAGACACACAAACTAAAAATGTCCATCTCCCTCCCAGACTTAGTTTCTTTAAATTCAACACTAGTCTTCTTTGTATGAGACACACAGGAGAATAAAAGCCTGTAAATCTCTCTGACGGAGAACTTAGAAACATTCCCCATTACAGTGATATAACATTGATGTAATCAGAGAGGACATCCACCTCCTGAGCGGAATGTGCTTTTCTGGTCAGGATGAAGAAATGTTCTGGAGGGTGATGTTCTGAAGCACAAAAAAATAACCGTGTTTCACTGTAGAAGGCACCCACGGATCCCAAAAAATGGGCTTTACTATCTGTGCGCACAATCGGCCACCCTGGCCCCCACCACACTGGGCTTAAGTGAGGGGGGGGTTCCCGTCAACAAGGCTCCTGTAGGAGATGAAGGGATTGAAAAAGACCATGTCTGTGCGTCCTACAGAAAGGTGCCCTTGCACACCCTTTTCACTCTTGATATTTTCCATTCTGGCAAAAGAATCTTGAGTCCTGGAATGTAGAGTGGACCTAGAGAACTCACAGGAGCCTCAAACTCCTATGAGGAAGAAAGCCAGACTAATCACTGATTTGCTCTTGGAATAGTGCTTAGCGTTGGGATGTACATGTGACTTTTAATTGTAACCAATAGTTGTAGACATTCCATGGATGTGTGCCGCTCTATGAAACTTAAACACTGTTATACGGAAATCAAGAGCCGACTGCGATCATTACCCATCTGCATAGCAAACTGACATCCAGGGTTGAGCAGCAATGAGTCTCTTGGAATAGTCACAACTTCTGGTCAGAGCGAAAAAACTTGCCCTCATACAGGCACTTACGACTACCCTGCCTGAGGATGGGTTTGTTGACCAAGGACTGAGCTTTATAGCCCCCTTCAATGTCACTGAATGCAGCACTGCCTTACGGGAACAACGATAACAAATGCTGCTTCAGCCACAATATCCGCTGAGCACTAATAATCTGCTCTTTCAGCAATTTCATGGATGATGGTAACCTCGAGATTCTGGGTCCCAACTGTATAACGCTTGCCACGAAGTCAATGGCTTACAACACCCCCTGCCTCTCAACACGAATCTCTCAGATATCCGTCAATTTATCGATCGAGGATACAGCCCATGGAAACTGAATCTTCCCTGGGAAGAATAACACTCCTGACAAAATGCATAATGGTAGCGTTCATACCTTTGCAGTTAAGTGCGTTAGCAGATTGCAGTGCCATGAATCAACCTCTTCACCTTTCCATTCATTAGGGAGTATGGAAGGCCGTGTCTTGAAAATATGAAGTATGTTTTGACTTCGAAGGCAGTCATCTGGGTCATCCCATTACGGACCTGCTTAACCATCCTAATGAATGACTGGACCCAAGAGACACTCAAAACCTCCTTAGCCTTTTCAAGAAGCAGTGGCATAATTAGAACCTTCAGGGCCCCAATGCAAGAAACCATGAAGGGGCCCCCCTGACCCCCAGACAAGGCCCTTTCCTCCGAGCCCGTTGGCGGAATGCCAGGTGGCTGTAGGTGGAATGTAGGTGCCTGCATATAAAGGAATCGACTTCTCCTCTCCCTCCCGCAGGAATTCAGCGGCTGCAGGAAGGCAATGGAGAGATCAGTTCCTCTGTGTCAGTGCTTTTCAATCCTTTTCCAGTCAGGGCACCCTTGAAGTATACCCCTAGGTGAATGGGGCTGCACTGCAACCACTCCGCAACTGTGTGCAGCTTATCTATGATGCATTTAAGAGGTTTTAACAGGCGGTCAGGAGGCAACATATTGCCTCTTTACCTGCTCTTAAAGCGGAGGTCCACCAAATTTTTTTTTTTTTAAAAGTCAGCAGCTACAAATACTGCAGCTGCTGATTTTTAAAATAAGGACACTTACCTGTCCAGGGCGCCCGCAATGTATATAGTCAATTATTCAGCTTTAATTTGTTAATTCATAAGGAAGGAGATTATACACACTTCAACACAAACAGTGAAAATTGTTAATATTGTTCCCAAAATATGTATGTAGTTAGAGGCTGTTCTAAATAGAAAGTATAGGTGTGGCTCAGGCTCTTTAGAGGGTCCTCATCCGATGCCAACTGCTGGAAGCTCCAGCCAGGAATGGAGCTTGTTTCAGCTCCAGACATCACCATGTAGCAGGAAAAGTATTACATAAACCACAAATTGCTGCAAATTCTCTGTAAAGATGTATGTGGCCATCTCAGCCAGAGCTCCAACCAGGCCACGGCCCCAATGTGTATCCCTCTGCCCCCTGAAGCTTAATCATGGGGAACCATGGTTAAGTTTCAGGGGCGGAGCGATATGCGTTAGGGGCGTGACCTGGTTGGAGCTCTGGCTTGCTAGTCCTTAGATGAGCTGCCTGCATTCGTTTTCTCTTTTCTCCACCTTTATTTTCACATGATAATCACATGAATAACACACTTGAGTGGCTAACTGTCCTTGAGTGGCTACGCTCGCTCCTCCACTGTAACTAGATTGAGAGCCATGGTTGCCACTAGGCTACACTCATAATTTGGACTACAAACATGTCTGCCCCTCCCTGCAGAAAACTAGGGGTGGGCGAATGCAACACCAGTCAGAGAGCAGCAGGCTCTTTAGAGGGTCCTCATCCGATGCCAACTGGTGGAAGTGCCGGCCAGTAACACAATTTCCTGCCTCCATGGAATGCACAGACGCAATTTCCTGCCTCCGTGGAACGCACGCCATCCAAGCGGCGATCGCAGAAGTTTTCTCTGAAAGCCTGTTTCTGCCTACATTTTGTAAGTAGCGCTTCAGCACGCGCCATTTAATTACCCAGCGGTACTTCACCATATCATCCTTTCTTTCTTTTCTGGTGGAATACGATATCCTTCATGCCTTCAAGCATCCATTGATTCATTAATTCATGGAACTGCAATATCTCAGGTGACTGTGTTTGTTTATCACCTCAGACTGTAAAGCTGAGGGTCTGCCATTTTTTAGCGAGTGGGGTCTCCCAAAGGGGGATCCGCATATCTTATTTTAGGACCTTTTGGGCTCATTTTTCCTTACTTTTATCACGTAGCTCACAGCACATGGTATTGTTGCATTGCTAATTTGTTATTTATACAATTTTACAATTCCATATGTTTAATTTGTTCACTCACAGACACGCATTGAGGTTTGTTATTGATTTATAATTTAATTGCTAGCGCCGCATTCATTCGGTTTATTACGGCCAGTAACGGAGTTCGTCTCAGCACCAGACGTCACCACGTAGCAGGAAAAGTATCCCATTAGTCACACATATCTGCAAATTTTCTGTAAAGATGTATGTGGCCATCTCAGCCAGAGCTCCAACCTGGCCACGGCCCCAATGTGTATCCCTCCACCGCCCCGGACCTTAAAGAAGTCCAGCCAAAGCTCTGGGCTGGGCTTCTCCTATGGATCACAGGAGTGCAGTTTGTTTTGCACTCCTGTGACCCATTTTCAGCAGAGAGGTGCCTGGACTGACACCCGGCTCAGTCTCTCAACGAGGTGCTGAGAGACTGAGTCGGTCGCCCACGCCCCCTCCACAGCTCAGCACTCCAGTGAGCGTGGAGGGGGCAGAGCAGTGACTGACAGTCTGCAGCTCTCTGCTCACAGAGCTGTCAGAACCGAGCGATCGGCTGTGTTCAATTGCCCGGCTCTCAGTGCAGAGCCGCCAGGGGACAGATGCAGAATCAGACCAATGCTGCATCCACCGAGGTAAGTATGATTCTAAAAAAATTTAAAAATTAAAGCCATACTTCTCTTTTAATCATGGGGAACCATAATGAAGCTTAAGGGCAGAGCGATACGCTTTGGGGGTGTGGCCAGGTTGGAACTCTGGCTGAGACTGCCACATACATCTTTACAAAAGACTTGCAGGGATATGTGGCTTATGGGATACTTTTCCTGCTACAAAGTGGTTCTAACCCAGTGTTTCTCAACCTTATTTTTTTGCAGTCAAGGCACCCGTTAAAATTAAGGACAATATTGAGGCACCCCATTCTAAAATGTAAAAACTAAACTAATAGTTTACATAATACGGCACACATACATTGTAGGACACCTAATGTTGGAGGTGATTTATTCTTGCAAAGCAAACACACCTTTGCATGCTGGTTGAAAAAGGCTGTTCTAACCTATCACCACACACACACATAAACATATAGCTTGTGGTGGATGTTTTCATATTCACATTTTTACTCCCCAGTTGTCATTTTTCAGGATGGGTTTGGGTCTGATTGGTTTCTATACCACAATTCTCAGTCCAATTTATTGGACTCATTGGTGAAATAAGCCCACTGTCCTTAAAGGAGAAGTCCAGCCTGAACTTGTTTGGCTGGGCTTCTCCTCTGGGTCATAGGCAGGGAAGGACTTAGGGTGGTGGGGGCCCCTGGGCTTGAGTCACTTTCAGGCCCTACCTTCTATACATATGCACAGCTCTGTGAAATAGAAAAGGACAAGGTGCGCCAGACTCAGTGCCGTATTAAAGAACTTCTGTTTAATTGGACAAGACAAAACAGCCAAATGGCTACTCACCAAAGTAGATAATACATAAGCGTATAAGTGGGGGATATTGTTCTGGTATTCGTCCTGGGTCCACGATTAATAAAAGCAATAAAAATGGATAAAATTATATGTAGCGCTGCTAGATTTTTAAATCTACCGCTGATAGGTAAATCTTGTGGGTTACTTGTTAGCGGAAGTTAGATTTGCCTCTGTTCCAGCTTGGCTGAGTTGTGTGTAGTTCCACACTGCGCCGGTGGGTGTCGTTGTCACCATGGGCTGGTGTTGGAAAAGCAACGTGTTGAAGCGTATGAGTGCTCCTCTGTCCCGGAGACAACTCGGTGGAGGTGGTCCTCCGAGTTGCATTCTGGGAGAGGGTATTTATGGGACAGACGCCATGTTTAGGGGGTTCGTTTTCAGCCACCTGCTGGCCCTCCTGGCCGACAGGTATGCGTTAAGAGTACCACCTTGTGGTCCTCCGTTCCGGAGGCCCACGTCGCTGTGGCGTGTGGGTGGGCCCAGAAGCCTGTGTGGGGCCTACCACAGCAGCAGAGGAATGGTCCTGAGCTGTCTATCCTGAGTGAAGAAGCTGGACAACCGAGAAGATCCCAGGGGAGGACCCGTCATGGAAGGATCATGCAGAATGCTGGTCTGGAGAGGGGCCTGGTGACTCGGTTGGAGGACGTATCCTGAAGTAATCTTACTGCATAGTACTGCCGGGTTGGCTTAAAGGTTCAAGTACTGAGTCTGACATTCATCGCAAACCAATACATCCTGTGGCAGAGGATCGTACAGGTTTTATTCCAAACAAGTCTGTGGCAGAGACTTTTGTTCGTGCTACGTACTGGCTGCTAGGCAAGTGAGAGATGCCCATCCAGGCGGGCAAAGATTGAGTCCCACAAGGGGAGTGCATTCAACTACAAGTGTTCAATTTCAAAGAATGTTCTAAAGGATACTAAGGAAAGGTATTTGAGCTTCCCTGGAACTTTCCTTCTGCTCTTTCCTGCTACTTCCTTTATTATTTGTTCATTAAAGCATTGAAAAATCTACTCAAGTGTTGGTGTCTACATCGTCCAGAGGTAAACTCAACGGGACCCTAGACCCGGTGCCGGTGAAACAGAGGTATCGAGAAGTGAAGGTAACAGCCCGCTTTAAACCAGCAGCTCCACCGAGAGTTAGTGCTACATATAAATACCTTATTTATTGGCGTATAACACACACCCCAAGTCTAGGAGGGAATTTTAAGGAAAAAAACTTACATTTAAATGCCCATCAATGCAGCCTTATCAGTGTCCATCTGCAGCCTTGTCAGTGTCAGTGTAGCCTTGCTCCAGTGTCATTGCTGCCTTGTCATTTCAGCCTTTCAGTTTAAAAATGGAGCCTGATGTCCTGTGTATCTAGACTGCTCTCGACTGCTTTCGGCGGCTTTTGAAACGGGTGGGGCTCGCGGGGCCCCCTATTGGCTAGGGCCCATGGGCTTGAGCCCAGTCAAGCCCAATGGAAAGTCTGACCCTGGTCATAGGAGTGCAATTCGTTCTGCAATTGTGTGACCCGTTTTCAGTGGAGAGCGGTCTGAAGTCCGCTCTCCACTGATGTCACTGCAATCAGTCGAGGCATCCCGACTTCCCAAGTCTGAATCCGCCAGCTGATGTTTTGCCCCAGTTGAAGACCCCTTAGTGTCTAAACCGGTCGGGCTAGAATGTCTTGTATCCCACATTGCTTTTATTTAATTTTTACCTGTTCCTGTGATCACTTTTATTGATTGGTGTTTACCATCTGAACTTTTATTCTTAATAAACCTCATTGGTTTTTGACCTGCACCATTGGAGTCCTTCTCCTTCCTTCTGCTTTACATGATCATTCCCTGGAGCCCTCACGGAACATTGTTGAAGACGGCTATTCAACAGGGGAGTACTTGGAGCCTTCACGGTCCAGGAGCTGAGGATACCACCTTCAACGGGTTCTTCCATCTGTGTCCAGTATCTGAGCGACATCTGATGAATACAACAACATCTGATATACATAATATAAGATCCCAAGCCTGTCTGATCCCTCTGTCGTATGGCATTTGGGGTCCATCACAGCTGGTAAGAGTACCCATTTATATCTTGAGTTCCACTGTTGTTGACTACAGACAAGCCTTACACTGATTATCTCACGATTGGGATTACTCTCACCAGAGGAATAGACCATTTAAGATTTTCTGTGGACATTCTTTCTCACACCCCCACTGGGTTATATTCAGCATAGCCAATTTATATTGTTTTTTGGTTTCTTTTTAGATGTGTTATTTATTTTCCATTTTTTGTGATTTATTTTCACTTTTTAGTAGCGCTACACTATTATTATATTATCCGCCAGCTGCTTTGACTGATGGCAGTTTTAGCCTCTCAGCGAGCCGCTGAGATGGCCGTTCCCTGCCCCTCCACAGCTCAGCACTCCAATGCTGACTGACCTCAGCAGCTGTCCTCTCAGGGAGCTGTGAGAACCGAGCCATCGGTGGTGTTCGGTGGCTCGGTTCTCAGTGCAGAGATGCCGGGGGACAGCTGCAGCATCGGTCTAATACTGCATCCACCTAGGCAAGTATGAAATCTAAAAAAAAAAAAAAAAATACTTCTCTTTTAAGCACTAGCGTTTGGCCACACGGTGGCAGCATTGTGTTAGATTCCTATATCGTGCAACACAAAGTAGAACCTTAAAGTGGTATTAACCACTTCCTTACTGAGCACTTAAACCTCCCTCCTGCCCAGACCAATTTTCAGCTTCCAGCGCTCTCACACTTTGAATGACAGTTGTGCGGTCATACAACACTGTACCCAAATTAAATTTTTATCATTTTTTTCACACAAATAGAGCTTTCTTTTGGTGGTATTTAATCACTGCTGGGTTTTTTATTTTTAGCTAAAAAACAAAAAAAGACCAAAAACTGTTTCATAGTTTATTACATTTTGAAAACAGGTAATTTTTCTCCTTTATTGATGTGCGCTGATGAGGCTGCACTAATGGCAACTGATAGGCGGCAGTGATGATTATTGCTGGGTGGCACTGATCAGCGGCACTGCTGATGAGGCACTGATGGGCATTGGTTTGCAGCACTGGTGGGCATTGATAGGTGGAACTGTTGGACAAAGGTAGGTGACACTGGTGGGCACAGATGGGGCAGCCGCGGCTCTCTGTGCGAGGGACCGATGTCCCTTTGACAGAAGCTGTTGATCGGCTTTTTTTTTCCCTTCACGCTGACAGTGTGAGGGGGGGGGACGATTACCGATCTTCTGTTTACATCACATGATCAGCTGTCATTGGCTGACAGCGGATCACATAGTAAAGGGCCGGGATCGGCCTCTTACTCCGATCTGTGATCAGCCAAGTCTCATAGACTAGGTGATCACAAAGTGCGCCACCTCATGCATTGGAGGATGTCATATGATGGTCTCCCAGCAATTAAGGCCCATGCTGTAGCCATCATTCGGCTATAGCGCGGGTGGGAGGAGGTTAAAGTGATATTAAAGTCTATTTTTTTATTGGAAAATAATAACAAACATGTCATACTAACCTGCTGTCAGAAACCATGAATCAGACCGAGACAGAAGTGCAGTTAAAATCAAACTTGTTTAATAATAATAGTAAAAGGTAAACAGAGCAACGTAGTCAAATCATAGCCAGAGTTCAGTAACCGTAACAGTTGGTCAGACAAGCCAGGACGCCAGGGAGCCTGAGATCAGTATACTTCAGGACAGGCCAGGAGATCAGGAAACTGGAAAATCAGCATAGTTGAACAGCAAGCAGGATCAGGAACCAGAAGGGATGTCAGCCAAGCGAGTCTTCAACAGGTACACAGGAGATAGTTTCTGGATGTGTTGACCAAGGCGAAGGCAGAGAGGAACCAGACTGAACAGCTTAAGTAGCCAGCAGGACTGACGAGCAGGATATCATCACCAGGTCAGTCACTCTGGAAAGATTAGAGCTGGCAATTAACCGACAGCTGAACGGCCTGCTCTGACAAGGAAGAGCTGAGCCCAGCCCTGACAGTACCCCATCCTCAACAACCCCTCCCCCTCGGAGGACCACCAGGTTTGAGGGAAAACGTCTATGGAAAGCACGGAGGAGGACAGGGGCATGTACGTCCGAGGATGAGACCCAAGAGCATTCCTCCGGACCATACCCTTTCCAATGAACCAGGTACTGTATGTGTCCACGAAACCTACGGGAGTCAACAATGGACTGCACTTCATACACCTCATGGTTCTCAACCTGTACTGGGTGAGGACGTGGCACCAAGGTGGTGAAGCGGTTTCAGACCGAAGTTATTTTTTAAACCCAATAACTTCTTTATTGATTTTACATACATACACAGAAAAACTACATTACAATACTCAACAAACAATCCAGATACAGGTGCCAACAAATTAAAAACAAAACAAAAAAAAAACCCTCCCCCTACTCAAAACCTAAACCTCTCTCCCCTCTAAACCCGCACTAAATATAGACTCCCCATCATATCCGGGCTAAAATCAACCAGCCAACTCCTCCAAATACTCAAGAACTTCCCTAGACAGTCTCCATTCATAAACACATATTTCTGTTTTAACAGATTTTCCCTAATTTGTATTCTCCACTCCTCCACTGCTGGGGCGTGTACTGATATCCATTTTTGAGCTATTACCTTACGCGCCTGAAACAGGCTTCTCAATATTGTAATATAGTCACCATTCGAGATGCCGACCTGTTCCATCATGTTTAACCACTTCAATACAGGGTACTTTCCCCCTTTCCTGCCCAAGCCAACTTTCAGCTTTCAGTGCTGTCGCTGTTTAAATGACAATTGCGCGGTCATGCTACACTGTACCCAAACAAAATTTTTATCATTTTATTTCCACAAATAGAGCTTTCTTTTGGTGGTATTTGATCACCTCTGGGGTTTTTATTTGTTGCTAAACAAATAAAAAAAGCCAGAAAAAAAAAAAAAAAAAGTTTTTCTTCGTTTCTGTTATAAAATTTTGTAAATAAGTACATTTTCTCCTTCAATGGTGCGCACTGATGAGGTTGCGCTGACCGCACTGATAAGGTGGCACTGATGAGCACAGATGAGGTGGTACTGATATGCGGCACAGATGGGCACTCATAGGCGGCACAGATGGGCACTCATAGGCGGCACTTATGGGCACTGAAAGGCTGCACTGATGGGTACTTATGGGTGGCCCTGATGGGCACTGATAGGTGCCACTGATAGACACTGATGAGTGGCACTGATTTACACTGATAGATGGGAATGATGGGCTTCGCTGCTTATTGAGGCACTGGCTGGTATTGCTGGTGGGCATTGATTGGCATTATGTGTGGGCACACATTGGCATCATGTGCTAGCACACATTGCCATCCATGTCCACCAGAGATGCCATACCTGCATACCTGGTGGTCATCAGTGGTGGCCATCCCTGGTAGTCCTGGGCAGGAATCCGCGCGGGGGGGGGGGGACAGGCTGCGCTGATAAACAATCAGCACAGACCCCCACTGTTAGGAGTGTCGCCGATCGGCTCTCCTCTACTCGTGTCTGTCAGATGCAAGTGAGGAAAAGCCGATAAACGGCTCTTCCTGTTTACATCGTGATCAGCCGTGATTGGACACGTCCGATCATGTGGTAAAGAGTCTCTGGCAGAGACTCTTTACCTAGATCGGAGTTGCGGTGTGTCAGACTGACACACTGCAACAACGATCGCCGCAATGAGGGGGGCTTGTTATCCTGATCACGTCATATGATGTCCGGTCAGGGTCAAGTAAAGGTATAAACAGAAAAAATGTTTCTCCTGCGCTCGTATAGGCGGTATTAATGTAAAATAGTAGTAATTTCGAATGGTAAGTAGTATAGGATGATCATGCGTGTCCCGCTGCCTAAACTGACCAGGGGTGGTCCAAAAGAGGCTGAGTGGAAATGAGGGGATGGAAGGTGCATGATCTAAGGCATGAATCAAAGTGATATAGTTTATTCATAAACAAAATAGATGAGTACAAAGAAATTACTGCAAATTCATACAAACTAGGTTACAAGATATTCATTAAAAATTAGTTATGCCCATACAAGGGCAAATGATCAAGGTAGGCTAATGCATTTCGAGGTGTTCCCTCTTCATCAGAGCCTTAGAAAGGAAAATAGTCTTTAGGATGTGGTAGATATACATGGAGAGGGGTGGCTGATTAGGAGATGTATCCCATAGTGGGTGATGTACCGTATATACTCGAGTATAGGTCGATCCGAGTATGAGTCGAGGCCCTAATTTACCACAAAAAACTGGAAAAAACTTATTGACCCGAGTATAAGACGAGGGTGGGAAATGGACAGCTACTGTAAGTGGAAAAGAGGGTCAACAATGCCCATCTGCAGCTGCATGCCTCCCTGTGTCCTGTGCGTGTGTCCCTGTGTATGTGTGCATGTGTCCCTGTGTTCTGTGTATGTGTCCCTGTGTATGTGTGCATGTGTCCCTGTGTATGTGTGCATGTGTCCTGTGCATGCCTCCGTGTAGCGATCTTCATCCTCGTGTGCCGCTCTGCACCGATCAGCATGTGATAACACCATTCGGCGGCCATTCTACTGTTCAAAAGCCGCACCTCCTCCTCGTCTGTGATAGGCAGAACACTCCATTTCCCAGCAGTCAGCGGTCAGCCTATCATGGACATTTTCTCATCCTCATACCACGGACGAGGATGAGAGAATGTCCGTGATAGGCTGTACACTGACTGCTGGGAAATGGAGTTTTCTGCCTATCACAGATGAGGAGAAGGCGCAGCTTTTGAACAGTGGACTGGCAGCCGAATGGTAATATCACACGCTGGCTGCCGTCTGCCGTCTGCCTGCATGACACGCTAATCATGTAGGCAGATGGCGGTGACTCAAGTATAAGTCGAGGGGGGCACTTTCAGCCCAAAAAAAAGGGCTGAAAATCTTGACTTATACTCGAGTATATACGGTATTCTCCTTTACTACAGAGGTATCCACATCTCATCACTCTGCGTTTGAACTTGTAAGGCTGCAGCCCATACACATCAGTTGCTGGCTAAAGGCAGTCTTTCTGGGAATTCTGCAATCCTCCTACAGTGCTGTCCTGTGTTGCAAGAGAAGTGCTAGCAGACTGCCTAGCTCTGATGAAGAGGCAACACCTCCAAACGCGTTGGAAGTCACGTGATCTAACACATGAATCAAAGTGATATAGTTTATTCATAAACAAAATAGATGAGTACAAAGAAATCACGAATTCAGACAAACTAGATACAAACTACAAGATATTCATTCAAAATTAGTTATGCCTATACAAGGGCAAATGATCAAGGTAGGCTAACGCGTTTGGAGGTGTTCCCTCTTCATCAGAGCTAGGCGGTCTGGAGTTTGTATCTAGTTTGTCTGAATTTGTTGTAATTTCTCCCCCCTACCTGCCTTCCCGGGCCCCATTTGGACACTCCCCACCCCCAAAAAGAAAAGAAAAAAAACCTATGGGTGCCACGGCAACCAAAGCACCCACAAGAACACGCTCACACCACATGGTTTAAAGCATGTTTACCGCCTTTTATCTAACCAAGTATTTACTGCTCCCTGGGTATCAAAAAGCTGTACTATATCTCCATCAGTAATATGTAATCTAGCTGGGAACAACATTGAATAAGTCATTTTCAACAATCTTAATCTGCATTTAACCTCTATAAACTTTGCCCTTTGTTTCTGTACTTCGACTGAAAAATCCGGAAAAAAAAAGACACTTTGTTACCGTTATATTCAATATTAGCCCGTTGGCATGCCTTAGATAATATGAGATTTTTGTCACGAGAATTTAATAACTTCATTATAATTGGTCTGGGCATGCCTCCGGGTGGCGTGGACTGACTGGGTATACGATGGGCATGTTCAATTGAGAGAAGCTTTGAAAAACCCTCCACCCCCAATATGTCCATTAACCATTTCTCAAAAAAAAACAGGGCAATGGCCTTCTTCATGCTCCGGGAGGCCTAAAATGCAGACATTATTACGTCTTTGTCTATTTTCCAGACCTTCCAGTTTCTGTCCACAGGCTTTTATCTGTGTTTTAATCGGCAGCAAGTGCTTTTTTATAAGGGGTAAAGCATCCTCTAGTACACCCACTCTCCTTTCTATAGCAGTCGTACGTTCACCTAATTTTTGATTCTCCTGCCTCATAACTGTAATGTCACTTTTTAACTCCAACATCTGATTTGTTAGTGATAATAACGAGTTGTTGCAAGCCTGTACTGCCATAAAAACATCACTTAAGGTGGGTTCCGCTGTTAATATAGAAAAAGGTGGACTATTCTGCTAACTTTTTAATACCTGACCGCCACTTGCCTCCTGGCTTTGCGGCAGATGGTCCACTGGCTCCATATTTGTTTTAGAATTCATCATTGATATTAAAGACATACTAGATATTGATCTCCCCTCCAAACCCCAAGAAATTTGGGACACCTGTGTTAGATCAGAATCTCCCAGATTGAAATCAGTCTGGGGTCGGTAGGGGTCATTTTGCGATATGTTCTGTATATCAATGCTGTCCATGTGACTAGGTTTAGAAAGTATGTGAGTTTCAAGCCCTTGTTTAATTACAATTTCTCTAAGATCTTTTTTAGAAGTTGCCTGGGCTTTAACTTGGGGGATATTGGGTTCTTCAGTGTCCTGTGATGCCTTCTCCAATTCCTCCATTTCCTGCTCCCTTTTCCTCTGACGGGCCATAATCCACAGCACTTTCCCTGGAGCAGGTTAGCAGATAGTAGGCATCTGGTTTGGGTTGAAAGCTAATGAATGTCCTGAGACATGTCCTTGTGTCGACTGACACAAATTACCGGACCAGCTGAGGATCAAAACTGAAAATGTCCTTCAACCCTTCTGCCTATGAGGTTGCCTGCCTCGCCCTCCTCCTTCTCCTAGTCTCAGGTGACATTTCTCCTAATCCTGGTCCGCCATTTTCCAACTGCAAGCCACATATTCAATACCCCTTCCCCTCTGGCAACCACCGCAATCCACTCAGTTTAATTTCTATCCCCCTGCTTCCTCAAAGCAGCCCACCAATCTCATGCTCCCTTTGGAATGCCTGTTCCATCCGTAACAAGCTAACATCTGTACATGACCTCTTCATCTCTCATGGCTTTAACATACTCGCCATAACAGAAACCTGGCTTCAAAATTTTGACTCTCCTGCTGCCCTCTCCCATGGTGGTCTCCATTGGACTCACTCCCCCAGACCCAACAGACAGAAAGGAGGTGGAGTTGGCTTCCTTCTATCCCCACAAGGCACCTTCCAAGTCCTTCCTGTCCCTCCCTCTCTATCCCTCTCTTCTTTCGAGATGCACTGCATTCGTCTGTTTTCTCCCATTTCTCTGAGGATTGCAGCAATTTATCGGCCTCCAGGACCGGTATCGCGCTTTCTTGATGACTTTGCTGCCTGGCTATCCTACTTTCTCTCCTCTGAAATACCCACCATTATTCTTGGTGACTTCAACATTCCTGTCAATGTTCACAGCCCAACTACAGCTAAACTTCTCCATTTAACCTCATCTTTTGACCTAACCCAATGGACACATACTTCCACTCACTCCAATGGTAATACCCTTGACCTTGTATTCTCCCATCTCTGCAACCCTGGCAACCTCACCAACACCCCCTTTACTCTCTCTGATCACAACCTCATTACTTTCACTGTATCCTTGCCTCCAACCACCCATCCCTCCAAGCAGCAAACAATTACTTGTAGAAACCTTCGCCACTTTAACCCTTCTCTTCTCTATTCTGCTACTGACCACCTATATGACATAATCTCTCCCCTGTCCTGTCCTGACCTGGCCACCTCTGTCTACAACAGTTCCCTCTCATCATCACTAGATGCACTTGCTCCTCTAACCACATGCAGAATCAGGCCCCGACCGTTACAATCCTGGCAAACTGACAAGACTAGAAATCTCAAGAGACATTGCCGTGCCCTTGAACGACTGTGGCGTAAAACCAAACGCCTGTAAGACTTCACCCTATATAAATCTGCCCTTCTAAAATACAGTTCCTGCCTCCATGCTGCCAAACAAGCATACTTTGTCTCTCTTACTAATTCCTTGTCATCCAGTCCCCATCGGCTCTTCTCAACCCTTAACTCTCTGCTTCGTCCCCCACCCCTTCTACCCACTAACTCACTCACTGCCCAATAGATTGCCAATCACTTCAAAGACAATATCGCTGCAATTCGTGAAGACACCTCCACTGTGCGTACGTCTTCCCCACCCAACATACCTTGCCTAGCAGCACATTCAACACTCTCCTCTTTTGAATTGGCTACTACTGAAGGGGTTACAAAACTTTTCTCAGATGCCCACCTAACCAATTGTCCCTTGGATCCTGTTCCCTCACAACTACTACGGTCACCCTATGCTCCCTCACTCACATCTTCAATCTCTCCCTCTCTAGTGGCATCTTCCCCTCCCCTCTAAAACATGCGCAGATCACTCCCATACTTAAAAAGCCCTCACTGGACCCTACCAACCTGAACAACTTAAGACCCATCTCATTGCTCCCATTCACCTCTAAACTTCTAGAACGCTTAGTCTACAACCGTCTTAGCTCCTACCTCATTGAAAATATCCTTCTTGACCCCTTACAGTCTGGCTTTCGCTCGCAGCAGTCCACGGAAACTAAAACTCACTAACGATTTACTAACTGCTAAAACCAACAGCCAGTACTCCATACTCCTACTACTTGACCTCTCTGCTGCCTTTGATACTGTTGACCACCCGCCGCTTCTCAATAAACTACATTCCCATGGTCTCCGAGATTCTGCTCTATCCTGGTTCTCTGCCTATTTATCACAGCGCTCCTTCAGTGTCACCTACAACTCTGTCTCCTCCTCTCCATTGCCCCTTTCTGTGGGGGTCCCCCAAGGCTCAGTTCTTGTACCCCTTCTCTTCTCTATCTACACCTCCTCCCTTGGTCACTTGATAACTGCCCACGGCTTCCAATACCACTTATACACCGATGACACCCAAATCTATCTGTCTACTCC
This sequence comes from Aquarana catesbeiana, assembly GCF_042186555.1. NCBI lineage: Eukaryota > Metazoa > Chordata > Amphibia > Anura > Ranidae > Aquarana > Aquarana catesbeiana. The sequence continues at coordinate 77,869,835 of NC_133324.1, read as the reverse complement.
TCACCTCACTCCTTCAGTCTCCTCTCGCATTACTAACTTACTAACTGACATATCAGCATGGATGTCGCACCACTTCCTTAAACTAAATCTCTCTAAAACTGAGCTATTAATATTCTCCTCTGCCCATGCCCCCCTCCATGACTTTTCCATCAAAATCAACAATGCTCCCATCAGTCCCTCCCCTCACACCAGGGTACTAGGTGTAATCCTAGACTCTGACTTGTCATTTCAGCCTCAAATCTAATCATTGTCAAAAGTTTGTAGAATTCACCTCCGTAACATCTCTAAAATTCGCCCTTTTTAACAAATGAAACCACCAAGCTCCTCATTCACTCCCTTGTTATCTCTCGCCTTGACTATTGCAACTCCCTTCTCATTGGCCTACCTCTCCATAGGCTATTCCCTCTTCAGTCTATCATGAATGCTGCTGCCAGACTTATCCACCTTACCAACCGCTCAGTGTCTGCCAACCCTCTCCTCCAATCCCTACACTGGCTACCAATCACCCAGCGAATTAAATTTAAAATGCTAAACACAACATACAAAGCCATTCACAACTCTGCCCCGAGCTACATCACCAATCTTGTCTCCAAATATCACCCAAATCGACCTCTCCGCTCTTCCCAAGACCTCCTGCTCTCAAGCTCTCTCATCTCCTCCTCCCATGCTCATCTCCAGGATTTCTCCAGAGCCTCTCCCAGCCTCTGGAACCCGCTACCTCCATCTATCCGGCTATCCCCTACTCTTGCTACCTTCAGGCGATCCCTGAAAACTCATCTCTTCAGGAAAGCCTATCACGTCTCCAACTAATCTTTTACCACTTCCATCAGTTCATTCCCCACAGTTACAACCTTTTGTACCACCTGCCCCACCCTATTAGATTGTAAGCTCTTCTGAGCAGGGCCCTCTTAATCCTCTTTTATTTTATTGTATTATAACTGTATTGTCTCCCTTTTATATTGTAAAGCGCTGCGTAAACTGTTGGCGCTATATAAATCCTGTATAATATATAATAATAATATAATATATATTATATAATATATAATAATAATGAGGATGATAGGGCAGGTGGAAAGAAACAAAAAGCTGTCCAAATGTTAAACAGCTGGTAAACACAATAGCCTGGATAATGAGTAAATTCTCAGCCCTACTGATTTAGCCCTCCTAACAGTAATAACAATAATCGGTTAACGGTTGGTAACGTGCTAAATCCGATTGATGGCTGATCCTCGGCTAAAAAAAAAAAAAAAAGGATAGTCTCTGATTGATGACTGGAGCCAGGCACCGGCATACAGTAGACAGTAGGGGCCGGGTTTCAGCATCTAGCTGGCGGTTAGAAACAAATGGCTGTGTCCAATTAACGGTATGGGAGAAGTATCAGCGCCTGTCTGTTGACTGAAGCCGAGTAGGACCGAGTGTCAGCTTCTGGCTGATGGCTGGAGCCGTATGGAGGCGTCCCATTGATGGCAAAAGCCGAGGAGCCGAGTGAAGCCGAGTGTCGGCGTTTGTCTGATGGCTGGAGCTGAGTGGCAACATCCAATTGACGGTAGGAGCCGAGTGGGGCCGAGTGTCGGCGTTCGTCTGATGGCTGGAGCCGAGTGGTGATGTCCAATCGCCGGGTTACAGCATCACGTCTTGACGTATTGGAGTGAGATGGACCTTCGGCTCCGTACTGTTGCGCTTGCGCAATAGGATGTGTTTCTAGCTGGACGTTCTTTTCGGTATAAGAGAGGGTAAGACTGACTTACAACGCCATCGCGCAAATACGCGATGACGCGGAAACCAGGAAATAGCCAGCTAGTAAGAAGGAAGGACATGCGCTCCGCGTCATTACGCTGGAACGCTCAGACGTGATGATCACATGTCCCCACTGCTCAGTCATGATTGGTCCAGCACGAGGACCAAGCTGAGGCTTGGTTGCGTTGTTGCTAATCCATGGATAGGCTAGAATGGTAGTCACGTGACTAGGTGCACCCTCACATGACACAAAACCCGGAAGTCACGCCGCACAGGTGTCCCCGATGCAATTTTGAGCCTTTCTAAATAAATAGCGCAGCAGATGAGAGTTAGCTTTACCCCAGTTGATGTCTTTTCAGACGAAACGCGTCGGGTGTATGACGCTACCCTAACCATCTGTCTACTGCGCTAAATTTTATCCTTTTTCGATTATATGAATTTTGTTTTTACTTGAATTTTTATTGGAACTTTTATACAATAAAATTCTTTGGTAATCCGGAATTTATGCCATGTGGAGCCTTTTTTCTCCTGTTTCCTGCATCTCAATTATATGAGATCCAAGCGACCACTGGAGGACGTTTCCGGGGGACTGTTCAGGATTGGAGACCCTTCCAGGACTCGTTTGTCGTGACCAAGAGCAGCTGCAACCTTGCCGTACCTAACGGTGCAAGCCCGTATGACTCACCGTCAACGGCCTGTGAGTCCACCACGTCCGGTAAGGGCATTTTTATATTATCTTTCTGCCTGGTCGAGCATTGGAAGAATCCATTGGAGATAGAAATAGATGTTATTTTAAGACTCACATCTATGTTCCTTGATCTCTCTACCTGATTTAATGAACTGTTTAACCCCCCAGGGACTTGCCATTTATCCCTACCCCATTTCATGTTATACATGTTTGTATTTGGATTGAGGGTTTTGGATTATTATTATTTTATGATATACACATAAATCACATTGTTTTATTACATATTGTTTATTACACATGATTTATTGCTAACAATGTCTTTTTTAAAACATTTGATTTTCTAATTAGTCTATTGCTTTTTGTTTTGTGAGGTCTAACAGGACCTAACATTTGAAATACATAAAGGTGTATTAAATGGTATATGTTATACGGTTGCTGATTGGCACATCACAGCGCTACACTTTTTTTCTTTTTTCTATTGATTCTCACAATTGGTCTAATTGGTGGTGTTGGCTGCTTGTTGTTTATTTGGTTGGCGCAGCAGATCCTTTTTTAATTTATGTCCAATTGATGGCAACAGCCGAGAAGCTGAGTGGAGCCGAGTGTCGTCGTCTGTCTGACGGCTGAGACCGAGTGTCAGCATCCAATTAGCGGGAGTAGCCGAGTGGGGCCGAGCGTCGGCGTTCGTCTGACGGCTGGGGCCAAGTGGCAGAATTCAGTTAACAGCAGGAGCTGAGGAGCTGAGTGTCATCCTCTGTCTGTCTGACGGCTGGAACCAAGTGGCAGCGTCCGATTAACAACTGAAGTCGACTGGCGGCTGAACAACAGGTAAGATAAGACTGTTGCTAATCCAAAACCAGAATGACCATTGCGAACATCTCTCTATATCCACAGGAAGCTTTTCACTACCAGTGGTACTTCACCGGTGCCAGTTCGCTCCGGTTCGCACTTAAGAGCGAGCCGCAAGTAGAACTAACACGCAAGAGACACTGTGACGATACATATTGAATACATCTTAATAAAATTTCCACAAACACAGGTTTGTGTCCACTCTGCATATGTAGAGCAGACAAGGACTTCTATGGGCCTTCTGATCCGATCCACCCAGGCAGAAGGGGATGGATCCCCTTCTGTTTTTTTAAGTGGATCGGATTAAATATAGGCGGGTGTAAATGGACACAAGTCCATTTATATCTGCTGCTCTATAGAGGTGAATGGAGGGTCCTCTTGTGTCCACCTGAAAAACAGACAGGCAGACCTGATCGGACCGTTCGTGTGAAAGGGGACCTAAGGCAGCTTTCACACTGATGCACAATGGTTTACTTGCACCTCAACTGACCTCAATCTTCACTTCTTCCTCAGGATTAATGCAGGTATCGCTGGCTGCTGCTGTCCCTCAGGCGGGTATGGCTGGTGGCTGCTGCTGGCTGTCCTCCTGGGCTAGTACTGCTGGTGGGTCCTGCTGGTTGGTCCTGCTGGTGGGTCCTGCTGGTTGGTCCTGCTGGTGGGTCCTGCTGGTTGGTACTGTTGGTGGGTCCTGTTGGTGGGTCCTGCTGGTGGGTCCTGCTGGCGGGTACTGCTGGCTGGTAGTGTTGGTGGGTATTGCTGGCTGGTTCACAACCCGCCATCCCCGAGCATTAGTAAGACAGGCGCCAGCACTAGAGGATGCATGCTACTCCAGTAGAGAGCAGAACCAATGCTTCTTGTATCACTCCTGTCACAGGCGGAGTACATTTGGTATTAGTCCGCCTTTGACAGGAGCCGGCGCTATACAAGAAGCATCGGCTCTGCTTCCTGTAGTGCCGGCTTAGTTCTTCACACTGATGCTCAGGGACCCCGATCTGGACTTGCTGACCCACCATCCCAGAGCAGGAGGTGGCGGGCCACATCAGAGGGTGCTGCAGGCCAGCGGTTGGGCACCTCTGTTCTAGACAGTCCTCTCCAGGAATTGGCTAAGCCATACTAAATATTCAGGTTCCTACTTTGAATCGCCCTCCCCATGCTCTGGTAGATTCTTGCAGGGGAAGGGGAAGCAATCAACCTCCCAGACTGTAAAACACTGAACAGACCAGAAAAATCAATCACTGCTCCTAGGACTACAGGAGCCAAAAATGTATCTAGCATCCTACACTAGGAGGGTGCTACATTTCTGTTCACTGCAGTCGAAAATGAACATCGATTTGAGCCCACTAATGAGTAGACAAGCGAACAAAACGAAAAACATCAAACAAAATTCTCCTAGTGTATACTACGGAATTAGACTCAAAAGGTACAGAGGTGAATGGTCTACCTACCTTCAAGAAATGCAGTCAAAACACCCTTTGTGTGTCTCAGGATGGATTCAACTGCATTGAATTGTACCTCTACCTGTCTTTTTGGTGAGTTAAACTGCCTGTGAACCTTGTCAAGACAACAAGCCACCATATTCTGTCCACAGACTGTGTCTCGGGAGGTATGACACCTGCATAATGCAATATTGAGATTGGAACAGTACCCAGCATAGAGATAAGCTGCTTTGTTCAGAGCTGGTTTGCTCAACTAACTGGTGAACACGGTTCCTCGCTCATGTGTACCATCGACATTAGCGATAGTTTTTTAATATAAAATTTTTTTTAAATAAAATCCTTTTTACTACTACACTATGGGAGCCCCTTGTTTTTTCCTGTGAGGATCGTGCCGCCTGCTGTTGTAGAAGGACCTGGAAGCCCTGATCGGAGGATAACCTGAAATCTCACTGAACAGGTGTAAAGGTTTATGGAGGTATAGAAGACATAGCACGGCCTACCAAGGCGAAGATTCAATTGGAGTTGCCCACTCTTTTGCCTACTACCCCTGCAGGGGTAACTACCTTTGGTGAATGGGGACCCATTGGGGGAGCACTACAGTCACCATATCACCATACCACTTTCACATCACACATTTGTGAACACGCTTAGTGCTTTTTATAACTTTTATGGTATGGTTAAGGATTTTAGTTTATTACACACTATTTCCTTTCAACCACTCAGTGCCTATATGGTAGCGCCACCACCCCATTTTTTTCTTTTTTCTTATTTAACTGGTGAACACGTCTAAGGATACTCACCAGTTCCTGGCAGTGGAAGGTGCAGAGTGGCCCACAACTGGAACCTTTCTGTAGATCCAGATCCTGCAGGTCACCCCAGTGGTGGGACGCTGTTTGAGATGGAGGTGTCTGCTGCATGCTCTGCATATGTTCAACTGGCTGGTGATGAACAATGGGGTTATTACTGTGGATTTTCCATTATCTCAAGGTACAAGCTCACAGGATCTTCAGTACCAATGTACCTCCATTCATCTGCTCTTTATAAATGCACCTTAGAGAACTTTCCTTCCGCATTAGGAGTGAGATAGCGAGGGTGATATGGATCAAAATGGAAAACTAAGTATTTATTGAGGTCACACGTAGCCACCCGAATTTGTAATGAATTTATTTTGTTAATGCTACTAGAAAAATAAAAAAAATGGTATCAACGTAATGTATCTAATAATTTTACTATTGTCCCTTCAATGACCTCATGTCAGAATTTTTTTTTTTTTTTGGAGGGCCCTGAATATTTTGTACTATCATGTTACTAACTAAATTACACGCACACACAATATTATTCAGTTTATGGTCTCAGAGGATGATCTATTTATAATAGCTTTAACCTTTCACATGATCTCTCACAGACCGATTCCATGAAAGCATTTCCCTGGATTTTGACCCAGAATGCACTTCGGCCGATGCACTCGGTCACAAGGATGATCCTACACAGGATGCTGCTAATCCCAGGCCTCTTCTAGAAGGATGTGTGACTCCTAAAGTAAACCTGTCACCCATCTATAGTGGCTAAACTTGTCTAATGAACGAAAAATGGGTACCAAAATGTGCAGATTTATTCCAGAGCACCTGGGGAGCCCAGAATTCCCAGGTTTTCTATTATGCAAATGCTGACTTAATTTACAAAGTCAGCACTTTGCCTGTCTCCTCCCACCTCTTTCACTCGCCTATCAGGGTTGTTTTAAAGCAATAGTAAACTGCAACAAAGAAAACAAAAAAAAAATCTTCTACCTGTAATTTAACCGCTTCAGCCCTGGAAGATTTGGCTGCTCAATGACCAGGCCATTTTTTGCCATTCGGCACTGCGTCGATTTAACTGACAATTGCGTGGTAGTGCGACGTTGTACCCAAACAAAACTGCCCTTTTTTTCCCACAAATAGAGCTTTCTTTTGGTGGTATTTGATCGCCTCTGCAGTTTCTTTTTTTTGCACTATAAACAAAAGAAGAGCGACAATTTTGAAAAAAAAATATCTTTTACTTTTGCTATAATAAATATCCCACATTTTTTATCAAAAAAACAAATTTTTTCCTCAGTTTAGGCCGATATGTTTTCTTCTACATATTTTTGGTAAAAAAAATCCCAATACACGTATATTGATTGGTTTGCGCAAGAGTTATAGTGTCTACAAAATAGGGGATAGATTTATGGCATATTTATTTATTTGTTTTTTTTTTTACTAGTAATGGCGGCGATCTGAGATTTTTATCGGGACTGCGACATTATGGCAGACACATCAGACATGTTTGACACATTTTTGAAACCAGTGACAATTATACAGCGATCAGTGCTATAAAAATGCACTGATTACTGTGTAAATGTCACTGGCAGGGAAGGGGTTAACACTAGGGGGTGATCAAGGGGTTAACTGTTTTCCCTCTGTGTGTTTCTAACTGTGGGGGGATGGGACTGTCTAGGAGGAGAGAGAGATTGGTGTTCATACATAGTATGAACACACGATCTGTCTCCTCTCCCCTGAAAGAACCGGGATCTGTGTGTTTACACACACAGATCCCGGTTCTCGCTCTGTCAAAAGCGATCGCGGGAGCCCGGCAGTCATCGCGCCCGCCGGGCACTCGCCTCGGCTCCGGGCACACGCTGCGCGCCCCTAGTGACCAAAAGCGACCTGCCAGAAGCGACGTAAGTTAACATTGTTTCGCCCAGCCGTGCCATTCTGCTGCAGTAAAACTGCGGTGGCTGGTCGGCAAGTGGTTAAGAGCATTATGTGCTAGTGTGCATTGCATACTAGCACATTATGAAAGACCTACCTGAAAACAAAGCCCTCCAGCTGTGCTGTCACCGCTGACAGGGCTTCCATCTTCACCCGGTCTTCCTTCCAGGTTTGCGGTCTGTGGTCATTTGAAAGGCTGATCCGCGATGACGTCACGCCCGCGACATCGCGCTCTCAATGGACGGCTTGATGTCCATTGATAGTGCAGTGCGCATGTGCTGGTACATATTATATATCTATCTTATTATAGGCTTCCCTGTAGGTATAAATGTAGGTATAAATCAACAAAAGGCAGTCACAAAACTGTGAAAATATTGTTGTTGTGCTATTTTCTATCCATGCAAACCCAACCTCATTCTCTGTGAACCATTTGTGAAACCAGAATGTTTTACCCCCTACAGTACAGGCCAGTTTTCAGTTTTCAGTGCGGTGATAGTTTGACTGACAAATAGTCATGCAACACTTATAAAACAGGACAGTAAGAAAACAGCAAAAAATTACCCCTTTTTTGGTAAGTGGTCACCCATCTAATTTTTTTTAGCAATTGAGAAACATGCTGCCATTGAAGTATTTAAAGTGTTACTAAATCCACAACAGTAATATCAGTCTGTATATACAGTAAAGCATGCTTGTTATACTCACTGTGGAGCCTAAGGGGTTAATCCTCTGCATTGTGTAAAAAGGCTGCTGTCTTCTCTGATCCTCCCCTTCTTCCACTGTCCCCAATCCATCTCCTGGTAGAAAAGAGCCTTGGGGGCACTCTGCACATGCTCAGTTTGGTGTGTATTGCTAGGGAGTTGTTTTTTTTTTCTTGGAAGTGTGCATGTGATCAGCACTGGGCCCATGAACATTGTACAGATAGAGGGTCAGAGGTCCTGCAGCGTCATAGAACAGTCAGAGTAGAACGAAAACTCCTCCTACAAGCTTTAACCAGACACTGTTAGCATTTACAAGACTGCTATATACTGCTGATAATAAAAGGTATTTGGCAGTTTATATTTACTAAAATAATTGCATTTCCATGTTCTGTGAACTGTGGGAGACCAGATATAGTGAGTGCAGAGTCCTGGGTTTATTAACACTTTAAAAGTTCACCTAAACTGTAACCGTTTCCTGCCTGCCTTGGAGTCCCAGTGGCTGTCACAATGGTCACATGATTGGGAGCAGTTCCAACCAGCTACTGATGATTAGCCCTGTGCTGAGAGTGTGCCCACAGCACAGAGACCGAGCTGTCCAAGAGTCTCAGCACAGGAACATCGACCACCCAGCGGCGCATATGTGCGGCATGTGGATGTGTTATGCTGGCGGCAACAGGTTAAACCATTAAATCCAAAGCAATTCTCCTGTTATTAGTGGAAGAAATCTCCTTGGAGGATGAAATTGCAGTGCCCTCAAATAGCATTGTGTGCAATGGCTAGATGCCATAGATTGCGCATGCCCCCCCCCCCCCCCCCCAACAAAAAAAATAAAATAAAACAATCTCGCAAGTTAAAACGCCCCACCACCACCATGTCAAAAATCTGTATATTTATTCATTTTTAACAGATCTTTCTTCTTGCAGCTAAGACAGACCCTCTTATCATGACGTGAATTGTTTCATAACCTAACGAATGCAGCGCTCATTGGCCCAGATGGAGGCGTATCTTGGGATTCTCAGCGCAGACTTTGTTCTGGGCTCACTTTCAGACAGCAGGCTTGCTGTAAGTTATGTACCTTGTTTGCTTATGATCCTTTCTGTTTGTGTAAGATGGTCAACACAAATCCCCCACAGGATTCTGGGAAGGGAAAGACATGTCTGAAATACTTTCCACTGACTGCGCCGCCGTATATCAGAATCTCCCTTCCTGAGCTGTAATGTTTTAGGAAGGTTCTATGTTTAGCTGCCGTCTATGAAAGAGGTCATTGTAACACCTGGATAGAAAGTGCGGGAGAACTGGGTTATGCAGGGGCTAATGTCTCATCTCTCTCTCTATTAAGCAGGGATTCATATTATGTATTGGGGGTATGAGAAGTGCCCCCCCCCCCCCAAAACAGGATATTACATTAAACCTGTGGGTAAATAAAAGAACCAGAACCTTCGCTAAGTGGAAGAGTGGATTTGATTATAAAGTTTGTAGTGCCTCAACCCAGTCCAGAGGATAGGGCCTCTTTGAACAGAGGGGATTCCTTTCCTGGGAAATAAAGAGGAGTTCCCCCCCCCCCCACCAAGAAATTAAAAGACAGCAGCTACAAATGGGACAAAAGTGGGGGAAGATGGTAGTTGCGCTGTGATAAAGGGGGGGGGGGGAGGGAAGCTACAAAGATGACTAAAGTGGCTAAGTGAACTAAAAAAGCAGAAACGGGCCAATGCATGAATAGATCCTACATGCTAAAAGAACATGGTGGGGATGCAGTGCAGTGCAACGTAGCTGATCAACATGACATGTTGCGGGCAGACAAAGCCTAATATATAAAGGTAATCGTGAAACAGTGACTGCTTGAATATAGCAAAACAAAAATGCATATACTAACACAAATAGGATGAATAATGACACAATGCAAAAAAAACAAAAAAAAAATGTTGCGGGCAGACAAAGCCTAATATATAAAGGTAATCGTGAAACAGTGACTGCTTGAATATAGCAAAACAAAAATGCATATACTAACACAAATAGGATGAATAATGACACAATGCAAAAAAAACAAAAAAAAAATATATATATATATAATGCAAGAAAAATATATGTGGGCTAGTGCCCTATTAGCAATAACGTGCCAGATCCTGGTGAACTACAAGTGACAAATCCCTAGGACAAACATGAATATTAGTTCTATCATCCAGTCCAAAAAACAAAAACACGTGATGAGAAACACAAAACAAGTCCAATCGTGAAGGGAGGGGGGATCTTCAGTGAGGACACCTCCGTGTTTGCAAGCTGCTTACCTTACAGCTGTAAGGTGTACAGCCTGTGTTGCAAATGACCCGCAGGTGTAGACGTTCCGTGTATACAGGCAGTGACAATGATGAACATGCCAAGCAAAATTTTCATGAAGTGAGTGTGGGCATCAATTCACGAGCACCGAGCTCGTATGCCTCCAGGAGTGTCACCAATCTGGAATCTATCCCCGTGCCTGGAAACTGGAATATGTCCCCGTGCCTCTCTCCTCAGTGTTCGTCAGGTAGAGTAGTGATGTACAGTGTGAGGGGGAAAGAGACACACATAGCGTGATCCCATATAAAAGGTATATTTATTTAATAAAACAAGTCCAATCAACTTACATTTAAAACAATGCTGCAGTGTGTAGTAACTACGAGCGCCGAGCTCATCTCCTGTTGTTTGTCTGTGGCAGCGTCCCGTGCTCCAATCCTAATGCATATCGTCACGTCACGTGACTTCTTCAGAGGAATGCTTAGCCTTTTCAGTATTTCCTTAGATATTCTTTGTACAATACACTATATCCATGACTGAGCACTACCTAAGGGTATATTTATATTGGGGTGTATGCATCATGCCCAAGCATGTTTGACCCTCAAAGACATGTTTGACCCTCAAAGTCCTATTTGAGTAGTATGATCGCTCTGCCCAATGCTGGGACAGATTCAGTGCATAATGCCCAGACCTGCTTGAAAGAGATGGTTCAGGGCTCAGTTCAGTTGTACTTTAGCATGGTACACTTATGTGTAATCGCTAAACCGTGTCTTGTGGATCATTGGCCACTCATGGAGCACAGAAATTCTGGTCTGGCTGGTAAAGTTGGTGATGTAAGTAGACAAAAGGCACAGTACAAGGCAACCTTGCCTAGTGTGAGTATGCCCTTAGTGACACCCCTCCCCAAAGCTGACCCATGCTATTCATCAAAAAGTTTGGGAACAGCTGATCATCTCTACCTACATGAGCTACGTTATATTCCAAAACCATGGACATTAATATGGAATCACCCCCCCCCCCCCCCCCCCCCCATATGCAGCTAAAATGAGCTCCAGTCTTGCAGAAAGGCTTTCCACTTTTTGGAGTGTGTTTGTACCTTTGTTTTGCTTTGCTTATGAGATCAGGTACTGGTGTTGGATGAGAAGACCTGGCTCACTAGCAGCAGTCCATTTCATCTCAAAGGTGTTTAGTAGGGTGGAGGTCAGAGCTTTGTGAAGGCCAATTAAGTGATTGTAAAGTCTAGTTTTTTTTCCTCTAAAAATAACAAACATGTTTTACCTAGACACAGAGCAACCCAGAGCCTCCTCTTCTTAGGTTCCTCTTCGGCTCTCCTGGCCGCTCCCTCCTGTCAAGTGCCCCCACAGTAAGCAGCTTGCTATGGGCTCACCCGAGCCGAGTCACAGCTCCTTGTGTCCACTCAGACATGGAGCCCTGGTTCGGCCCCGCCCCCTCTCTCTCTCCTGATTGACTAACTGACTTTGATTGAGAGCAACGGGAGTCAATGGTGCCGCTGCTGTGTCTCAGCCAATCAGAAGGAGAGTTCCGGATGGCCGGGGAACTCGTGGACATTGCTGGAGAGACATAAGGGTTAGGTAAGTATTAGGGGGTGCTGGGGTGGCTGCTACACAGAGAAGGTTTTTTATCTTAATGCATAGAATGCATTAAGATAAAAAAAAACCTTTTGTTTACAACCCCTTTAAGTTCCTCCATAGCAAACCCATCAAACCGTGTTTGTAACCAAGAGAGTTTATTATGATTATAGGAATTTATATAACTCCAACAAAAACTCAGCGCAAATGGTGATCCTGGGCTGCGTCCAGGGCCGGTTGGAGGCTCTGTTCACATGTAACCAGAGAGTATAAATCTGACAGCCGCCACTAACAGCTGCTTCTGTTCATACACTTTGTGTACAGGCATCATTCAAACCCACTGATTAGAATTGGGTGATTCTTGCTGGCAGCTGCCCCTGTGTGGCAGTGTGAATGTAGTGTTAGTCCAGCCTTTTTTAACCAGGGTGCCCTGAGGTTTCTTCTGGGGTGCCTTGGCAAAAATGCTCAAAAATTGCCCAAAAATTATATACAAGCCAGCGTGTGGATGGAGGCTGCCTTTTAGTTACACAAAGCTACAGGTTTTCATTGTGCACCATTACTCCTTCTAGCTGCCAACGACCTAAAGACCAATGGCATCATCAGCTAAAAAGGAGGATGTCAGTCGCCTGCATAGAATCATTGTTTGACCCTCTCCTGTCTCTCTCCCTCAGCGTTGGGGTCACATTAGCTGAGTGATGGAAAAAACTGAAGGGGGGGGGGGAGAGAAACATTGGAATACTGGTCAGTACCATTTTTCAAAAGCGTATTTGCTTTGGAAGAATAAATCACCTCTTATGTTGGGTGTCCTACTTGTGTGGTTGTTGCTGCATTATGTAAAACTATTAGAATAATTTTACAATTTAGAATGGGGTGCCTTGAGACTGTCCATAATTTTTAAAGGGTGCCTTGACTGAAAACAGGTTGAGAAACTCTGCCTTAGACAGCTACACAGATTCACCTTACTGCATAGCTTGCAAAGAGGGATCTGTGACTAGCAACAACAGTTCTGAAGTCTCCTCTTGTATGACTGACATCAACTGTTCTTAAGGGTGGTTCCTTAATGGGACCCGCTTCCATCACCAGGCCCCATAGCAGTCCTCATGTATATATTCCAAGAAAAGCTTTGCCCTCACAAAGGTTTCCACTATCATTTCAAACACAAATGAAAAAACACAAGCTTCCTGGCTCCTGCTCCGTACTTGCAAACCTCTTATAAGCAACTCTGCAGTGCTCTCTTGGCTCTCTCTCTCTCTGCAGCTCCCTACTGCTCTGGCCCACTCCCTGTCCTTCTTCAGGTAGGCCCTAAACTACAACCACCATCCCCTTGATTATAAAGGCTGTGTACACCTGCACAGCAGCCCGTTGGTCTCCAGTAAGACAGGGACACAGGCTTAGAGTCTTTGAGCCCATTCACACAGGGGCAACTTTGGATCCGACTTCAAGTCGCCCCAAGTCGCCCCAAGTCGCCCCTAGTCGCCTCAAGTCGCGCTACACGAAAAAATCAATGTAAGTGAATGGATCTGTCTTAATGCACACTACTGCAGTCGCTCCGACTTCAGAAAAGGTTCCTGTACTACTTCAATCCGACTTGAAGGCAACTTGTACCCATTGATTTCAATGGAAGTTGCCTCCAAGTCTGATCACTGTTCATACTGAGGCAACTTTACAGGAAGCAGAAAAGAAACAGAAAGTAATTTCCTCCACTAAACAGCCAGCCCCCTGCTTCTCACACACAGCTGATAAGCTCTGATTGGCCACTTGTAAAGTTCCCTGTCCTGGAGGCGACTTCAAGTTGTGTTGTAAGTTGCCCCAAGTCGTGCTGTGATTCATACTCAAGTCGTGTCCAAGTTGCCTCCCAAAGTCGTGCTGGAAGTCGTGTTGCCCCTGTGTGAATTGGCTCTGAGTCTCTCCCAAGACTCTTTGAAGTCTCTGGACTCCAGAGCCCAATCTGTAGAAAACTGAATTAACCGTTTTCTCTGCTCATGATTGCCATTCCGGAGCCCCTCAGTCTCAGAAATCCTCAGAGTCCAGCACTGTCACATAATACAAAGTATAGAAAATGTGGAGAAGATTGTTGTTTTCTTTATTCTGAACAATAGTGGAGTTTCACTTTAAAGCAATCCTGTTGCTACACAAATTAAATCAATAATGGCCTTTAAAATAAGTTTAATACTTCACTTTCCAGCGGTGAATCAAATTAAAGTAAATCCACAACAGTTGCATGCCGAGTTTTGGTTTTCAGCATCAGAACTTCTCGTTTTGTGTAGAAATGGTTTTAGAATATAATATCACTTCTTGTTTCATTGTAACCTGCTCTCCCAACTTCCTCTACACCTGCTGTTGTATCATGCATCCAACCACAGCACACCATCCCTGTATTTTTGTTCAGCTACAGCATATTCATGTTCTGATTTCAGCATATTTGCAGTGTTTTTTAGACAAGTATCCCCAGCTTACTCACTGACTTTCCTTGTCCAGAGCAGTGGTCCATAGTCCCCACGCCAGGGCCCGATGCTGGGCTGCATCCTCCCTCCTGCCAGGCAGCGATATAACAAATGATCCGAATTGAGCTATGTTGCATTTATGAACATTAATTGAGTTACGTTGAGAATTATGTTGCATTCAAATTTTTCATTATTATAAAAAAATGCATTACATATAAAATGGAAACGTATTGCAAGAAATACAGTAAGGCAGGACTCAACAAACCACAGGCGGCAGGTTGTCATGGCGAACAAAAATTTCATCCTGGCGCCTTGGCTGCCACCCGAATATGCCACACTCCCCACGCGCACGCCCCCCGCTATGTATCCCGGGCTTTGCTTGCCCATCTGCAGACCGGTATAGCGGGTGCCGCCAGGTAGTGGGAGCGCTCTCCTCCCCTTCTTGACATAGTAAATGGAAATAGTCGCGCTAATAAAAAGTGCACAAAATTTTGAATCAAAAAGCAAACTAACTATAATGCATTGAAATAATGTCTAGTGTATAAATCATGTATAATAATGAAAAAAGTGATACATACAACAAAGTCTCTGTAAAGTAGGGTTGCCACATCATCCCTTTAATCCAGGACACATATTAATTGCACAGGTTCTGAAGCTGATTTAATGCAGATAAGGCAGCAAGTGAGGTTAATTACCGCCTTAATCAGCCACAGAACCTGTGTAATTAATGTGTGTCCTGGATTAAAGGGATGATGTGTCTTTTAGACCCTGCATGTCTCATTAAAGAGAACCTGTCACAAAAAAAAAAAAAATCATCACATAGGGGACTTTTTTTGAAACATTGATTGCGATACACATGTTACATATCACTGCGCACGCCGGAATGAGAGCAATAATTCTAGCATCAGACCTTCTTTTCCTTCTTTTTTTTCTCATTTGCGGTAATGTAGCACCCTGGAGTTTAGGCAGGGTTGCACCTAAATTTACCTGCCAGGAATATCTACCTTGGCTAATTGTTAGGGATCATTTGATTTCTTCCTAAGTCTGGCACTGTACTTTTCTCTTCTGCCACTAGGTGGCCGGGTACCTGGTGGCATTAGATAAGAGAAGGGCAATGCAAGGTCAGATTATGGGTATATGCGGTATCTCAGCCAATGGGCAGGGGTTTTCTTGAATTCCTTGGCCTGCTGGGAGAGCCCATATATTTGGAACGAGTCAGGTAGTTCGGTGCCACCTGGACGGCTGTCTGGGTGGGCGTGTGTTGTAATGCCCGGGCTGCTAGGCTGGAGATTGGGCCTATCCTGGGCACATCTGACTGCTAGGCTGTCTGAGGGCCTATCCAGAAGCAAGAGAACAGCGCAGGGTTGGGATTGCGGTTTGCAGTCCAACCAGAAGTGACGGTTCAGAGAACCTGTCGTGGTCAGAGGTAGAGGGGAAGCTGTCACCACTAAGGGACCAACCTCCTTGTTACCAGGGACCACAGTGAGTAGCTGAAGCAAGTACCGTTGTAGTATTCTCACCAACCGGGGACGGTGAAGAATCGGGAAACTTCAGTGGGTATCAAGCCAGGGACCCAGCCAGTGGAGGTGATGCTTGCAGAGCAACCTTGTGTGTCAAGCCAGGGACTGAGCAGGCCAGTGGGGTGAAGCTTGAGAAGTAACTTGAGTGCCAAGCTAGGGACCCAGCAGAGAAGCGGGGGTGTGCCGCTTGAGGAAGATACTACCATAAAGATTGGGGGAGCTCAAGGGATTCAGTAGCAGCAGTGAATCATCTAGTCTAGTGAGAGAGACTGGGAGCTCAGTGTGCTGAAGAACTACAAGAAGCGATTGTAGTGGAAGTGGAGGAACTGTTACACTTTGTGTTAGGAACTGTTAAAGACTGTTGCCTTCGGAGACAGCGGTTCTACACATGCAGATGTGGCGTCTTGCTGGATGCCTTTCCCTGCATGGCTATCCTTCTATTGAAGTCTCTGAGTCTGCCAATTAATCTTGCAATTACCTAAGGGTGTCCTAGCCCTAACCCACTCTCCCAAAGTTCTGTTAAGAGAAATAAACATTTTTTTGCACTCAAGAAGTGTCTGGCGCCCAATGACTTTAACTACTTTGCACCCACTATGCCTCACAACCCACCATATACAGAAGGATGCCAGCTACCTCTGGCCTTGGAGGTTCTCATTAGACCGAAGGAGGCCTGGGACCTTGCTACAGTAATATAGTGAGACATAAAAAATTGGAACTTCCACTATTTTATTCTCTAGGGTGTCTGCTTTCAGAAAATATATCAAGTTTGGGGGTTTTATGCAATCTTCAGGCATAAAATGATTTTTTAAATGTGTGCAAAAAACGCAAAAATGGAGAAGTTCACCATTGGGAACATGTTACACGTTCCACCCGTAACCTTTGTTAAAAAAAATTGGCTCCTAACTTTTTTTTAGCTGGCTCCTAGATTCAAAGAAAATTTGTCAAGCCCTGCAGTAAGGTATAAGGCCTGGTTCATACCTATGCAGGATGCAGTTTGCATACCCCAGGTGCATTTTGCGTTTTTCAATACACGTTTTTGATCCATTGAAGTCTATGGAACCAAACAGAAAAAAGTCCCTAACCCTTTCCATAAAATGCAAAGATGTGACCGTGACCATTAGGAAACCGCGTTAAATGGACTGTAGTGTGTTTCTGCAAAGCTGAAAACGCACTAAAAAATGCATAGGTGTGAACCAGGCCTTAAAGTGAAATAAGATGATTCCTACTTATTCTGTTTGGGTTGGATGAAGGTGGATCCTTAAGAATCTCCGAATCATAACATAACAAATGAATCCGAAATTAATTTAGTTCCATTCATTATGTTATAACTCAGAGACTCTCATGGATCCACCTCCATCCAGCCCAAACAGAGTACATAAGTAATCTCTCAAAATAATGAATTAACAAGTTAATCTTCCGAAATACAAATAAATTCAGAACAATGAATATACTAAACGAATTACATAAACAAATCATTCTAACATATCGAATATGACAAAACGACATGATTAACTTAACAAATTATTCCAAAACAAAATGAAACAAAGTTTTCCTTTGTGCATATCTCTAGCCCTGAACTTAGGTAAGCTGCAGTCCAGTGCAGGCACTTCCTGAACCAAAACCCCTCTTTCCTCCCCCCTGTGAGTTTGGTGCTGGGGGGTGCGCTCGCTGTGTCTCAGAAGCTCGGTGTTGGACTGCTGGGAGGTGCCAGAGTCCCTTGTCAGGTGGCACAATGACCTCCATGATGGCCATATAACAACAGTAATCACAGAGATAACAGTAATGGCACAGATACTGGGGGGAATCAGTGTCAGTATGGGTGGGTGAAGGAGACCTACATTGAATGACACACACCTAGCACTGCTTGGGCTGGACGGAGGTGTCATCTGCCTCCTGCCTCCTAATATTTATGTAGCGCCTCCTCCACAGGAGCCATTTAATAGTTTGGGTTCTCTGTCACTGAGCCCTAAGCAGAACACCACCTCTGCTGCCACCACCGAAGTACCCTGGATAGGTAGTTGCCTGGCTGTCACACAAAGGAAGAATACGCACACACTGGTAAAATAAATAATTGGCTTGTATTAAAGTGGTGTTCCGGCCGAAATTATACTTTTTAAATAAAAATACCCCTATAATACACAAGCTTAATCTATTCTAGTAAAGTTAGTTTGTATACTAAGGTCTGTTTTGTTAGTTTATAGCAGTAGTTTGTTATTTTATAAACCTACAGCAGGCCGTGGCCATCTTAAGTGTGGGCATCTGAAGCCAGACTGTATTTCTTCCTGGATCTCATCCTTGCAGATCTCGCACATGCTCAGTGCAGCACAAGCAGTGTAATAGATTTCAGGTCAGGTTTCCATAGCAACGGCAGTTTCAGAGGAAGTTGCCGCCCCTTCCCAGTAGGCATTGCAAACAGGAAATGATGCCATGGGCCGCGGCCAGGGAGGAGGAAGTGAAAAATGAATACAGCAGATATACAGTAGGTGCTGAGAAAAAAAATTGAAAAATATCCAATTTGTTTACAGTGCACAGTTTAGTGAGGGATGCTGAAAAGTTGTAAAAGTGGGTGGAACTCCACTTTAATATCAAAGAATAGTAGGGCAGGCAAAGAAACGGTTAACCAAAGTTATCACTAAGCAAGTAGAGTACCACCTTAAGACATGCCCCACCTATCCTGCAGAACTGGAGATGGAAACGATAGCTCTCGGGCTCAGAGATTTTCCCCAATTGAGCAAAGAAAAAGTAACAAAATGCAAGGCTACCTCACTTGTAGGTCCTCATACAGAAGGGCCTAAGTTTAAGCTTCGGGATGTTTGTCAGAGCTACCACCCACAACTAAACTACAAGTATATGTTGGATTATTCTGCTGGCTTAGTTGGGGCTCATAAATTGGTGCACAATAAAGGATGCAATCTCTTTAAGAAAAAAGCAGAATAATCTCTATAGATGGTAAAGCGGTCTGCAGAGTTCCCCTTTATTAGATGACGTTGGTGTGGAAGGTCACTTGAAGAATATTGAATGGAAGGAAAAGAGTTATATTAACAGAGGGGGGTTCCCTTTAAATGGAAAAAGTTGAACTTGAACTTGAATTAGAGTAAAGTTCTCCCTAGCACGACGTGATAGGGTTAACTCAGATAACCTGCAGGCAGTATTTGTAGGAATGCATAACAATGGCAAACTAAAGCAATAGATGGGTTCTGGCACAAGTGCAGATTGCATAGGAATGGCAAACTGTGGCAAAAGATGGACTGTGGAACCTGTGCTCAAATGCAGGGGCCTGTACTATACTGTGTCCTTGAACTTGAAGAACCTTGAAACAGCAACGCACTGGCAACAAGGATAGTGTTAAATGGGTTAGGAACCTTCACCCGGTCCTTAGGCAAAGCATAGCGAAGCGATGGGCCACATTTGTTCTTTGAAGATGTGGCTGCAATGATGATGATAACCTGATCTGGCCACAAACAGATCTCCGCCAGACTGCCTCCTCAGGCTTTCTGATGGCACTTGTAGCTTTCTGACTCAACCAGCGGTCCGGGCCAACGCAGCTCCACACAGTTATACCACACGTTCTCACAGTAGCAAAATATCTCTCTCCCCCTCGTGTTCCCAGGCTTTTGCTTTTATATCTTCCCGCTCCCTGGCAATTGCTCCTGGGCTGTGTAGTTTGATCTCAGCTAAACTACAAGTCCCAGCAGACCCTGCACTCCTGTATTGGGACTTATGATGAACAATATTACTGAACACTGCCATCTTGTGGTCGAAATAAAGATCTGCATAGAGTAACGATGCACAGTGTTACATTTACATGACTGCAAGGTAGATCAACAGACATACATGTGGGCGGGGCCAGCTTTCACGCAGAGCACACTCATCAATGCTCTGGGACTGGGTGGAGACTGCAGTCATGTGAAAAATCTAACATTAAGGCAGGTCCCTGACTTAGAGCTGAGCCTTGAGCAGTAGCATAACATACAGAGTTTCTCTGAAAAGTGTCTTGTCCCATGTGACTACACACTATAATTGATGTAAGCTGCACTAGGGGGGACATACAGCGCCTATGCCCCCTCCACCAGTCTAGCGTACCTCTGTTAC
This sequence comes from Aquarana catesbeiana, assembly GCF_042186555.1. Classification (NCBI taxonomy): domain Eukaryota; kingdom Metazoa; phylum Chordata; class Amphibia; order Anura; family Ranidae; genus Aquarana; species Aquarana catesbeiana. The sequence continues at coordinate 77,849,785 of NC_133324.1, read as the reverse complement.
TTCACTCCCAGTAACAGAATGGGATCGATCCTGCTGCCATGTGTGCACAATATTAGCTCCTTCACTTCCTGTACTTATGCGACCAGGTCACTGGTTCAGTTCCGGTTGCTACTGGAAACCGACTACTAGGGAAAAAGCCAGACAATGCCCCCCTCGCTATCGGAGGACCTGTCACCCTACCAGGTACCATGTCTAACGGTTGGTTGCTTAGTCTTGTACTTGTGCTTGGTTACTCTTAGCAACGGCATTTCTTTTCCTTTTCTTTTCCTTCTCTTGCCAAGTTAACCCCTTGGTAGCAGTGTTTCTTCATACCCCTTAGGACTTTACAGGCCCTGGTTCTTTACATATACCAGAACCAACATGCACCCCTTTGAATAACTTCAGACCAGGCTCAGAACTGGTAATGTACAGTAACTTTACTGGAGAGACTTCAACATTATGGTCCAATATGAACAAGTTCATTCCTGAACCCTAACTATAGCTGTGTGGCTGCCCAGGCATAACTCTGCAAGTTGATAGTCCATGCTGGTGCTTTCCATGGCTTGGATGTCCTCTGGAACCCTGGTGCCTTCAGCAGACTCCAAGGCGCAGCAGTCCCAAGACTACGAGTCATGCCAAGAGTGGGAACCGGTGTGGGAGCCCTGGACCTCAGCCTTCCCCCTTGTTTAATTTTGCAGGTGGGCTGGCTGGGACCAAAAAGCCTGGGAACTGTGCATGCATAACTTAACACTTTCCCCCAGCCTGGGACAGCCGATAAGGTACTAAGTCAGCATTAACAAAACCTGCCTACATTCATAGCAGGCACTAGGCAGTAAAAGTGTGGAAATATGTATGTAGCATTCCAAAAAAAATTTAACTGTATAAGTATTAGGGATGAGCCAAACACCTCCCGGTTAGTTTGGCAGCAGAACATGCGAACAGGCAAAACATTAGTGCGAACACGCGAACACCGTTAAAGTCTATGGGACGCGAAAGCGAAAAATCAAACGTGCTAATTTTAAAGGCTTATATGCATGTTTTTGCCATAAAAGGTGTTTGGGGACCCGGGTCCTGCCCCAGGGGACATGTAGAAAAAAGTATGCAATGCAAAAAAAGTTTTAAAAACTGACATTTTTTCAGGAGCAGTAATTTTAATAATGCTTAAAGTAAAACAATAAAAATGAAATATTCCTTTATATATCGTCCCTGGGGGGTGTCCTTAGTATGCCTGTAAAGTAGCGCATCTTTCTGGTGTTTATAACAGTACCACAGCAAAATGACATTTCTAAAGGAAAAAATGTCATTTAAAACTGCTCGCGGCTGTAATGTATTGTTGGATCCAGGCAATATAGATAAAAATACCAAAAACAAAATGGCGTTGATGTCCCCCCAAAATCCATACCAGGCCCTTTAGGTCTGGTGTGGATATTAAGGGGAACCCCGCACTAATTTTTTTTTTAAATGGCATGGAGGGGGGGCCCACCAGGCACTATATATACTCTGAACAGCAGTATACATACTATACGGCCTGCCCTACATACTCTGCAGAAAAACTGGGCCTTAGGTGTTTGTGGTACCAGAACACTGTAACAGTTACTCTTGTTGGGGGTAGAACCAAGCCCTGCTGTGAAATATTATATCAAAAATGGTAAATACATGGCCCTGTTAAACAGTGGCAGAAAAATTGGGCCTTGGGTGATGGTTGTGGTGCCGTAAACCAAAAATATTGTTGGAAGCTAGCATCATCAAGATTGAGGAGGAATAGGATAGTCAGCGTAGGCAGTCTTCAAGGGATCCCAGAACCATAGCAAATTCAATCAGTTACATCAGCATCAGGTGCTTGATAGCTGCTGATTCAAGACTGATTCATGTTTATGAATGTGAGCCTATCAACGGAGTCTGTGGACAGGCGCATTCTTTGATCCGTTACAATCCCTCCAGCTGCACCGAATGTGCGTTCAGAAAGCACGCTGGATGCAGGACAGGCCAGTAGCTCAATTGCATATTGAGAAAGTTCTGGCCAGTGGTCCATCTTCAAGACCCAGTAACCCAGTGGATGCTCTGTTGGAAAGGTCTCCAAGTCTTCTCTTGCCCCTAGATATTCCTGCACCATATAATGCAGACACTGACAATGGTTGCTTGAACCGATCAGACCTTGGTGCTGAGGACTGAAAAATTCTTTAAAGGCTATGGTCAGCCGGCCACCTTCTCCACCGCTTTTCCCCTGAACGAAGCCTCAGCAACACGTTGTCCAGCACCAGGAAATGGTAACCTCCCAAGGTCTGGAAATGCGTTACACAAACCTTTCTTCAAGGCCTCCTGAAGATGTTTCATCCTTGGCTCCCTCTGTGAAGGCAGGATGAGTTCTGCAACTTTACCCTTGTAACGTGGATCAAGAAGGGTTGCCAGTCAGCAATGATCCCTCTCCCTGATACGATGAATCCTAGGGTTCTTTCGCAGGCTTTGCAGAATCAGGGAGGCCATGCAGCATAAGTTTGCAGAAGCATTCGATTTTGAGTCCTGTGGGTCACTAAGGCTTACATTATCCGTAACTACCTCCTCCCAGCCACGTACTCCTTGGGTTTCTGGGGACTGAAAACCATCCCTTGAGGACTGCTGCTGAGTACTATCCTCTAAATTCATCCTCCTCCTCCTTCTCTTTCTCCTCCTCCTCTTCTTCCTGTGTGTTTGGCGGACCTGCAGGAATGCTATCTGGATAAAGGGGGCCTTGAGAGGAAAGGAAGTCCTCCTCTTCCTCCCACTGTTCTGCCTCAAGTGCCCTGTTCATGATTCCACGAAGTGTGTGCTCCAGCAAGAAGACTAGAGGGACAGTGTCACTGATGCATGCATTGTCGCTGCTCACCATCCTTGTGGCCTCCTCAAATGGTGACAGGACAGTGCATGCATCCTTGATCAGTAGCTACTGGGGTGGCGAAAAGAAGCCAAGCTCCCCTGACCCTGTCCTGATGCCATAGTCGCACATGTACTCATTGATGGCCCTCTGCTGTGTGTGCAGCCGCTGCAGCAGTGCCAATGTTGAGTTCCATCTAGTGGGCATGTCAAAAATGAGGCAGTTGGTGGGCAGGTTGAATTTCTTTGAATGTCAGCCAGCTGAGCACTGGCATTGTATGACCTGCGGAAATGACCACAGACTTTTCTGGCCTGCCTCAGGAGATCTTGCAAGCCTGGGTACCTGCTGAAGAACCGCTGCACCACCAAATTCAGGACGTGTGCCAAACATGGAACATGGGTCAAATGTCCCTGACGGAGGGCGGAGAGAAGGTTGGTGCCATTGTCACATACAACTATTCCTGGCTGAAGTTGGCATGGCGTCAACCACCTCTGAGCCTACCCCTGCAGAGCTGACAGAATCTCTACCCCAGTGTGGCTCCTGTCCCCTAGGCAGACCAAATCAAGCACCGCATGGCATCTTATAGCCTGACTGCTTGCGTAGCCCCCTGAACGCTTACGGAGCACCACTGGTTCAAAGGACAAATCTGCAGAAGAGGCCAAAGAGGAAGAGAGAGAGAGCTGCGGCAGAATCACCACTAGCGATTTGGAGGCGTGGTGGTTGAACAAGCTCCAACAACACTGCACCCTGTCCTGCATCCTTCCCAGCTGCCAGCAGAGTTACCCAGTGCACTGTGAAGGAAAAGTAACGTCCCTGCCCATGACTGATGGACCATGAGTCAGCCGTAATATGAACCTTACTGCTGACCGCCCTGTCCAACAAGGCCAAAATATTGCCTTCCACATGTCAGTAGAGAGCCGGAATGGCCTTCCGTGAAAAGAAATGGCGTTTTGGAACCTGCCACTGAGGTACAGCACATTCCAAAATTTCACGAGAGGGGGCAGAGTCTACAAGCTGAAAAGGCAGCAGTTGCAGTGCTAGCAATTTGGCCAAGCTACCATTTAGTTGCTGAGCATGTGGATGGCTGGGACCTAATTTCTTTTTACGGTTCAGCAACTGGGGTAGGGAAATTTGCCTGCTAAAATCAATTGGTTGTGTACTGATATACCTTCATTCCTCTCAGTGCAGGTTTTTGAGAGGACTGGAGGTATAGTAGGGTTGGAGATCCCAGTTGAGGAGCAAGGAGAAGTCTGCCTTTTTCTTTGATGTGGGTTGCCAATGGACTGCATGGCAGGTCGTCATATGTCTGGTCAAGCACGTGGTGCCCAAGCGGCTGTTGTTCTGACTACACTTGATCCGCTTCAGACATAGGTTGCAAACAGCAACGGTGCGATATGCTGCACACATGTCGAAAAGGCCCACACCAAGGAACTTTTAAAAGTCAGCGGGGAGTCAGCAGTGCCCTGCACCTGCGGAGCTCTGCGGTGTGATGCAATAGGGTGGCTGCCCTTAAACTGCCCCCAGAAGAGATCCTGCCTCGTTGGAGTTGTGCCTCCTCCTCCCTTCTTCTCTCAGGCACCCAAGTAGAGTCAGTGACCTCATCATCCCCTCCCCCCTCATCACTGGAGCAAACTTAGCAGTATGCTGCAGCTGGGGGAACATGACTGCCAGTTTCTTGTCCCTCTGTGGCACTCCCTCTCTCTCTAGGCTCACGTTACTCCCTTCCTCAACCTGGGAACCAACATCAGAGCCTTCAAAACACTGCGCATCCTCCAGCAGCATGTACCCGACCTTGTGGTGGAATAATTCTGGGGACTCCTCCGTGCATGATGGTGGGGCTACGGAAGGAGTGGCTGCGGACATGGAGCCGGTGGAATAGGCTGCTTTGGCAGCTGCATTGGAAGGCAAACTACTCTGAGCCTGGGTGACAGAGGATGAGGACGGCTTTGTTATCCAATCCACCAACTCTTCTGTATGTTGTGGCTCAAGAACAGGGCCAGCAGCAGAAAAAGAGGACAAGTGTGTCCCACGGCCACCTGCAGAGGATGCACCATGTCTACGACCACCACTGTTGACTGTAGACATAGAGGCTGCTTGCCCTAATTTAGTGGCCTGTGAGCATTTGCTTCTCCTTGGTGGCTTTCCGGACATGATGTATTTTTTGTTTTGCAACACTACACTACACTGTATTAGATACTGTGTACACCGCCTGAAGTGTATTAAAAAACTGTACACACTGTATTAGATACTGTGTACGCCACCAGAAAAGTAGTAGAAACTGTACACACTGTATTAGATACTGTGTACACCGCCTGCACTGTATTAGAAACTGTACTATGGCTGCACTGTATTGTGTACTGTGTACACAACCAGAAGTGTAGTAGAAACTGTACACACTGTATTAGATACTGTGTACACCACCTAAAGTGTATTAGAAACAGAACACACTGTATTAGATACTGTGTACACTGCCTGAAGTGTATTAGAAACTGTACACACTGTATTAGATACTGTGTACACCTCCTGCACTGTATTAGATACTGTACTATGGCTGCACTGTATTGTTTACACTACCAGAAGTGTAGTAGAAACTGTATACACTGTATTAGATACTGTGTACACCGCCTTAAGTGTATTAGAAACTGTACACACTGTATTAGATGCTGTGTACACCGCCTGAAGTGTAGTAGAAACTGTACACACTGTATTAGATACTGTGTACACCGCCTGAAGTGTATTAGAAACTGTATACACTGTATTAGATACTGTGTACATCACCAGAAGAGTAGTGGAAACTGTACACACTGTATTAGATACTGTGTACACTGCCTGAAATGTATTAGAAACTGTACACACTGTATTAGATACTGTGTACACCGACTGAAGTGTATTAGAAACAGTACACTGCCAAATGCACTGTAGATATAGGCTACACTGGATGCAGAATATATATATATATATATATATATATATATATATATACACACACACACACGAGACTGTATGTATATATATATATATATATATATATATATATATATATATATATATATATATATATATATATATATATATATATATATATTAATACACCACCTGAAGTGTATTAGAAATAGTACACCACCGAATGCACTGTAGATATAGGCTACACTGGATGTAGAATATATAAGACTGTATATATATATAATTAAATACAGTGCCACTAACTGAATAACCTGCCTGCTTAATCTAATTCAAGCTATCTCTCTGTCCACACCAACAACACTACACACGGCTGCCGCGTAAGCAGCCTTATATAGTGTGAGGCGTGAACTCCCCCTGAGCCATTAATGGCCAATTATGACTCTATCAGCAGAGCGCGCTGTGATTGGCCAAAGCATGCAGGTCAGGTGCATGCTTTGCCCAATCATCATACAGCAATGCACTGTGATCTCGCAGTGCATTATGGGCCATTCCGCGGTGCTCGAATTTGCCACGAATGCCCCATAATGTTCACTGCATTGTTGTTTGCCGCACATGGTAGGCCGATGCCATGAATTTTGATACAAAAAAGTGTCATGTGCAATTTAGGCACATTAGGGTGCTTTGGCAGCCTATTCATTTTTATCGCACTGCAAAGACGTAAATGGGCCCTGACTGCTGGGGCATGGAGGGTTTTGAAAGAAGAATTACTGGACCTTGGCCTCACTGAAGATGGAGAACTGCTGGTGTGGAGTTTCTTTTTAATGCCAAGATATGCAAAATCAAGGTGGTTCAGTTAATGCTCAGTAGTGTCCATGCAGCTGCAACTTGTGTTGGGACCTGTAGTACTACATCACCTTCCCTTCCCAAAACCACCCTTTTTTCATATATAGTTGTGCTCATAAGTTTACATACCCTGGCAGAGTTTATAATTCCTTGGCCATTTTTCAGGGAATATGAATAATAACACAAAAACTTTTCTTTTACTCATGGTTAGTGTTTGGCTGAAGCCATTTATTATCAATCAACTGTGTTTACTCTTTTTAAATCATAATGGCAACAGAAACTACCCTAATGACCATGATCAAAAGTTTACATACCCAAGTTCTTAATACCGTGTATTGCCCCCTTTAACATCAATGACAGCTTGAAGTCTTTTGTGGTATTTGTGGATGAGGCTCTTTATCTTCTCAGATGGTAAAGCTGCCCATTCCTCTTGGCAAAAAGCTTCCAGTACCTGTAAATTCTTGGGCTGTCTTGCATGAACTGCACATTTGAGATCTCCCCAGAGTGGCTCAATGATATTGAGGTTAGGAGACTAGGATAGCAACTCCAGAACCTTCACTTTATTCTGCTGTAGCCAATGACATTTCTACATGGCCTTGTGTTTTGGATCATTGTCATGTTGGAATGTCCAAGTACATCCCATGCGCAGCTTCCTGGCTGATGAATGCAAATGTTCCTCAAGTATTTTTTTAATAACTGCATTCATCTTGCCAACAATTTTTTTTTTTTTATTCTTTATTCTTTTTTATTCTTTATTTTATTTTATAAAAATGTCATTGTACAATAATACAAAACACATGTTTACTTACATCTTAAATTTTACATAAGATTTTTCTTGTTTCCCACCACCCCACCCCCTGCCATTTTTTAGGTATGAGACTTTTCGCTACATTAATCAGAGTGGGGATTATAGATGCTTTATATTGTTTAACGGAGCCATCCACCCAATGGAAAAGCATGTCCAAGGATTTTCCGGTATTACTTTGTTGGTAATTTCCTTTATTAACTGTAAAACCTCTTTCCAGTATTTTTTAATTATGGGGCAGTCCTACCACAAGTGAGCCATTGTTCCTACTGCCTTACACCCTCTGCAGCACTTCGAGGATTACCCTGGTTGGAATTTACTTATTTTATCTGGAGTCGCATACCACCTTGCCAGGCACTTGTAGTTCATCTCAGCCGTCTTTGTATCTACAGCAGAACTATGTGTTAGTTTCATAATCTTTTCAATAGTGTGTTTATTGCTTCGTGACCCCAATTCATTTTCCCATTTTTTGATATATGGCGGAACCTCCAGGTCATCCCGGCTGATATTATTTTGTATATACAAGCTATATTATTCTTTGATTTTTCCCTCATGCAAAGCCACTCAAGCGGCCTATAATCTTCCCCATATCTTATTGGGTGGGGCATTTTCTCCACGAAGTGCCTTAACTGGAGGTACCGCCATCTGTCAATCACCATTAAATCCTTGTCGAGTCTTAATTCTTGATAAGTGCTTATTTTACCCATCCTTAATATGTCTTGCAATAATCATTTTCCTTTAAAAAAAATCAGAGGTGAGTTATATTCCCATTTATTTTGTGTGTGAATCATGTCCCAAATTTTGAGTGCATTTCGTGTCATTTCATGCGTGTTCACTCCCAGTGCCTTGTATTGTGGGGGGTTTCATATTATACTCCTTAATTGTGTACTACTCATTTCATTTTCTAAATTAACCCACCTCTTTTCATTATCCTCCTTTGCCCATTCCACCACCCGTGTAAGTGCCACAGCATTATAGTACTTTTTGAGATCTGGGACGTCAAAGCCCCCCTGTTTTTCCCCTTTCCAAGTACAGCGCATACGATTCTCCGTTTTTTATTTTGCCATATAAACTTCGATATCATACTTTTTAGAGTTTTAAAATATTGTTGCGGTAGTGATAAAGGCAACATTTGGAGCTTCTATAAAATTTTCGGGACCAATACCATCTTGACCCTGTTAATACACGCTATCCAGGAAAGAGGTCAAGTTGATATTTTTTTTATTTCCTTCTTAATTTCATCTAACAAGGGGATATCATTTATTAAATATATTTTCCTTAGATAGGTAGTTAATCTGATTCCCAAATATTTTAAGTCCTTCCTCCATGGGAAATTTAAGATTTCAGATTTACTAAGGTTTATTTTGAAGTTTTAAATTTCTCCATACTGTTTTAATATCCTTAGTAAATTTAGAATCGTAATCCTTGGGTTTGAGATGTAGAACAGCACATCGTCAGCAAACGCTGCCAACTTGTGCTCTTCCTCCCCCGTCTTCTTAATCCCTTTGATATCTGGGTTATTACGAATTGAAGCCAGCAGGGGTTCCAAAGTGAGCACGAACAAAAGCGGTGATGGCGGACACCCCTGCCTGGTTCTGTTTTCCATAACAAAAGGGGGGGACGACATGCCATTCACCTTTACAAAGGCGGAGGGATGACTGTACAGTACTCCAATCCATTGGATCATTCTTGGGCCAACGCCCAAGACTTCCAATGTTTTTATCATAAGTCCCCAGTCTACCCTGTTCAATGCTTTTTCGGCATCTATTAACAGGAATATACCTGGGAACCTACTAGTTTTTTATAGTCTGAAGGAGGAGCAATGTTCTCACACTGCTGTCTCTCCCTTCTCTCCCTGGGATAAGTCCGACCTGGTCCGGATGAACCAGGTTGGTCATCCACTCCTTCAACCTAGTTGCCAATACCCTTGCATACAGTTTGGCATCTGCATTCATTAAGGCTATTGGCCTATAGTTTGAACAGAGCATACTGTCCTTCCCCTCCTTCAAAATAACCATTATTGACGCAGACAGTGCCTCCCCGCCCATTTCATAATTTACACCCAGCCCATTTATATACTGACAAAGCTTGGGGACTAAAACCTCTTTATATTTTTTGAGATAGTAGGTCGTAAACCCATCTGGTCCTGGGCTTTGCCCGGGGCAGAATCTTTTAGTGCTTTATGGATTTCCTCTTCTGTTATGTGACTATCCAATATGGACCTGTCACCTGCTGATAGGTGAGGCAGTCTGGCGTTTTTTAAGAATTCTTTGATCTTCTCAGTTTTCTCTATTTCCTGTTGTCCCTTCTGAACTATGGAGTATAGGGCCCCATAGTAGCTCCTAAACACATTCGCTATCACATTAGTTGTATATACAATTTCCCCGTTCTTGTTTTGAATTTTTTCAATATAATTAATTTCTCTTTTCTTTTTCAACATTCTCGCTAAGTGTTTGCTTGCTTTATTTCCCCATTGGTATCTTTCTTTTGATATTCTATTGAACGTTCTTTTTGACTCCTGTTCCATTATATCCTTAATTTCATCTCTCTTATTAACTAATTGGTGTAATATCTCCTGCTGTAGTCCTTTATGTTCTTTGTGTCCTTGTTTTAATCTGTGTATCTCTTCTATTAAAATTTTCATTTTTTGATTCTCTCTTTTTTTCCCCCCGTGCCAATGGAGATAAGGACACCCCTAATGTAAGCTTTGTGTGCCTCCCACAGGGTAGCGCCTGAAATTTCCCCATATCATTAGCTAGAAAATAAAGTTCTATTTCTTTATGAACTGCTTCTGCTACTTTCTCATCTTGTAGAAGGGCTTAGTTTAGACGCCATGTGTATGGCTGTCTTTGGGTTCCTGGTATCCTCATCCTCATTGACACCGGGGAATGGTCAGATAACGTAGATATTTCTATGTTAGTTTGCCTTACCTGCTCCAACAACCTATGATCCACCATTATATAGTCCAGCCTCGAGTACATCCCGTGTACAGGGGAGAAAAACGTGTAATCATGCGTCTCTGGGTGTTGCACCCTCCACACATCCATTATTTGACATTGGCGCATTTTCTGCTTTATCATTTTTAACAAAGCCTTATTTGTCCCCTGTACCCGGGACGTACTATCCAAAGCCGGATCCATACAGAAATTCAAATAACCAGTTAATATCACATTCCCCGTCTTAAAATCCATTGACCAGCCCAAGGACTGTTTCAAGTACCTTATGGGATTCTTATTAGGGCAATGTATGTTTGCCAATGTATATGATCTTTCCCCCAGTCTGCCCTTCAAAAAGAGGTATCGGCCTTCGGGATCTGTCATCCTATCTTCCAATGTAACTCTCATCGTTTTCGCAAACCCAATTGCTACCCCCTTGGCCCTCTTGGTTATTGAATCCCCATAATACCAAGTCGGAAAGTCTTTGGAGTATAATTTGACGTTTGTTTGCTGAGAAAGGTGGGTCTCCTGTAAAAACACCACTTCTGCTCTATACTGCTTGAGTTCTTTTAAAATTTTATGTCTCTTAGCTGGAGAGTTTTGACCTCTAATTTTATATTTCAAAAAGTTTGTTTCTGTCATCTATAATTCTCCAATAAGGTACAGTCTGATGGAGCCGAAGTCTTTCCTGGGTAGTTCCTTTCCTCTTACTGTTTGGTGGCTGATAAACCCTAATATGGGGTTTCTGTCCTCCACCAATCATTTCAAATTTCCCCCACCCAATGCATCTCTTACTTACATTGTGGGTCTCGGGGCTCTTACATATCTGAGGATGTTGAACCCATTGGGAGAGTTCCTGTCTACTATGGGTAGATACTGTTCGTCCCTGCAAGGTGCATCTCCCCCTCCCCCCCCTTATTGCCCCCCCTTCCCCCCTTATCACCCCCCCCTTCCCCCTTCCCTCTTTGGCCCTTTTCTGGCCCCGGAACCATAGGTGGATCTGAATTTAATTCCCACCGATGGTTCTCCTATCTTGAGGTGCGACTCTGAACCTGCCCCCTACTCCCATCTCCCCCCGCTATCTCTAGATCGGGGAGGGTGGGTCGAGAGTGCACTCGTGATCTCAGGATTGCCGGCTTCAGACCCTCCACCCCCTCCACCCCCCGTTTCCCACCTCTGCCCCTTCCCCCCAACCATATCCAGCTACAGATTCTTGTTTTTTCCATTTTTTTTTCCTTTAAATTTCCCCTGTAACTCTTTGCAAAACCTTTACTAATGCTCATCTGCCTGCTATAGCGTATTTTCTCCTTCTGACCATCCTGGAATTACTGGGGCTTATAGGTCCAATTTATTACAAAATTCCTGTAATTCTTCCAGGAACCTTAATGTCATTGATCTTCCATCCTTCTGGCCTATCAGGCACGCTGGGAATCCCCAATTGTACTTGAGGTTCTGTGCCCACATTTGCTCGAGTAGTGGTTTAAGGAGTCGTCACCTAGCCAATGTTTCGGGCGCCAGATCTGTAAAGATTTGAAGGTCGACCCCTTCATACTTTATGGGAGGTCTTCCCCTCATCTTTCCCCAAATTTTGGCTTTATCTTGGATATCTTTGGAATCGCACTGTAATATCTCTAGGCCGATCCTCTGCTAAATTTTTAGGTTTTCTGACACGATGGATTCTCTCGATCTTAAGGCAATCCTCCACACTTTTTTCCAACACAGGGTTAAAAATCCTGTTCATAATTTTTCTCAGATCTTCTCCTCTTACCTCTGGTAATGCGCGGATTCTCAGATTTTGTCTTCTGTTTTGATTTTCCTGTTCTTCCAGTTTATATAGGATTTTCCTCTGTTTTGTTTGCATTAATCTAACTTGCTCTTTTATTTTACTTAGATCCTGAGCCTGGTTATCTGTTCTCTCTTCTGTCGCCTCTACACGTACCAGCATATGCCCCCGATCCACTCGTAATGTAGTTATTTCAACTTTAATAGCATTTTCCAATCTTAATAACATCTCTGCCATTTCCGTTTTTGTAGGGATTTGGGATCCAACACTCTGTTCGTCCATTTTACTTATCTCCAATTCACTCTCGATGCTTATATTCTCTCTAGAATGATCGGAGTTCTCCAGTTCTTTTATCTTATCTTGTTTTCCCTGCTGTTGTTTGCCTCTTGGGGCTTATCTCCTTAGTCAGATATTGTTTGATCATACTAGTATTTGCTTTTTCTTTTGGGGTTTTTGGGTCACTGCCCTTCGTATTTCTGCCTTTCATAATGCTTTTTTTGTCCGTACTTCTTCGTTTCCCCAGTTTACTCCCTTTTATTTCTTCCTCAGGAAGTATTTTCCTTAACGATTCTTACTAAGTTTGTGTGCCGTAGTATATTATATTGTTTCGCTCCTCTGGGTCCTCTCTCACTCTCCACTACTAGGGACCTCTCTGGCGGCACGGGAGGAGTAACCAAGAGTTACCGTCCCAAATATCCAGCTAGCTCCAGTACCCAGGGAATCAACAGATGTTAATACGCTGAGTGACAATACGGGCAAGAAGATGTGTACTAAAGCAAACACTTTTATAGTTCAAATATGGATGGAATTACAGAAGCACCTCAAGCAGCCCAGGGGGAATGGCACGAGCAGTTGTCCCAAAAAACGAGTAAGTTCAAGTACTCACAGGATCAAGAAAGAAAAAAACAATGCAGCTGAATGGGAGTGCGGACTAGCAAGTTTATGTATGCGCAGGCTCCAAAGTAATTCAGGACTAGGTTAAGTTGCAGTAGCTCCGCGATCAACACTAGGGGGATCGCCAATATAACAGTCCCAGGTATATAATTTGTTCAATTTCTAACGGCATCGGCTGGTAAGTGTACAGTTAATCAAAAATGCAGGCATGCAAATATATGCTAAAGCAGACTTGGTGCATTTCGGTGTGGAAAAAGTGCAGCTAGACAGGGATACAGACTAGAAAATGAATATATAAACAGGCTCTAATGCGGTCCAGGAACAAAATAAGTTTGCAGTAACTCCACATTCAGCTCTGAGGGGGTAGCAAAGGTAACAATCCCAGATGTATGGATAGTTTATTTACACAGAGCATCCGCTGGTAAGTGTGCAATTAAGCAGGAGAGCAGACAAGCAAATATATGCAAAAGCTAGTTCTGATACAGCCCAATATAGAAGTGCAACAGAGCATAGATGCATACTAGCAATTTTATGCATAAGCAAGCTCAAGTACAGTTCCGGAGCAGGTTAAGTTGCAATAGCTCCACATTTAGCACTGACAGGATAGCCAAAATTACAGTCCCGGATATAAAGTTACATATATATATAAATATATATATATATATATATATATATTCTCCGCTCAGCTGCAATATAGTAAAAGTGCAGCTGAGCAGAGAAGCAAACTAACAGGTTTATACCTAATACAGGCTCTAATACAGTCCAGAAACAGGTTGAGTTGCCAATAGCTCCACACTCAGTTCTAGGGGGATGTCAAGAGAATTCAGTCCCGGGTGTATAGTTAGTTCGATAACTCAGGGCGTCAGCTGATAATGGCACAGTTAAGCAGGAGTGCAGGCAAGCAGGTGTATGCGAACACAAACTCTACTACAAGTAAATAAATTAATTAGGAAGGTCTGCGCTTAGGACGTGTGTGAAGGTTGCAGCCTCCCCAAAAACCCCCCCGTAAGAGGGCTCTAGTATATAGAAAGAAAGAAGATGTAAAGGGGCGAGTGGCACTACCTATATGTCAGATAGTGCTCTACCAAATCACTCTATAGTGGCTAAGTATTAAAAGACACCGTGTTGTTGTGGAATAAATTATAACAAAACAGTTTCCATAAAGGAGATAGTGTAATGCCCCGTACACACGGTCGGACTTTGTTCGGACATTCCGACAACAAAATCCTAGGATTTTTTCCGACGGATGTTGGCTCAAACTTGTCTTGCATACACACGGTCACACAAAGTTGTCGGAAAATCCGATCGTTCTAAACGCGGTGACGTAAAACACGTACGTCGGGACTATAAACGGGGCAGTGGCCAATAGCTTTCATCTCTTTATTTATTCTGAGCATGCGTGGCACTTTGTCCGTCGGATTTGTGTACACACGATCGGAATTTCCGACAACGGATTTTGTTGTCGGAAAATTTTATCTCCTGCGCTCCAACTTTGTGTGTCGGAAAATCCGATGGAAAATGTCCGATGGAGCCCACACACGGTCGGAATTTCCGACAACACGCTCCGATCGGACATTTTCCATTGGAAAATCCGACCGTGTGTACGGGGCATTATAGTTATCACACTTCACCTACCCCAGTAGGTGAGTACTAAAACCCTCTAGGTGTGGACACTAGTCCTACACAGGAGAAGTTATCACCAAAAATGTAATGGCTTACAAATTAGTGTATAAAGCATCCAAACATGAATATCATGATAGTATAGTGATCCCTTGCTTATAACAGTGCCTACAGTGTCCAAACCCAAAATACAGGATGTGAGTAAACCCAAAAACCAAATCCAAATAAGAATGCAAAGAATCGCACCAAAAAACAAAAAAGTTATAAAAAAATCACACCAAAGTTGCACCAAAATGTAATCATCGCACTATATACAAAAACATATAAGTGTATACATATAGTGTCCCAATCATAAAATCAAGGTGTATATAAAACCAAGATGCAAAAAAAACAAAAAAATGCAAAGAAATAGCACCAAAAAACAGAAAAAAATGCAAAAATCGCACCAAAATTAAAAAATTACACCAAGATGCAGTTTATCGCACCCTGTACAAAGAACACATAGATGCATTCATCCCAATGAATGTGACTATTCCTGTTTAGAGGAATTGTAGCAGGTGACTTTAGTAATCACAGAATCCTGATAGGCGCGCTGTGCGCCCCCCCTCAAGGGCCCCCCACCCACCAGATCCCACCACCCCCACAGGGGCAACGCGCACGTAGCTCCTAAGGGTTGGCAGGTAACCACTGGTGTTAGCCTCTGCAGTTCCTCGAGCAGCCTTGGGATATCTGTGTCATGATAGATGTAATTTTCATAATCCTCATAAAAAAGAGAAACTGGCTCCCATAGTGCAGTATAACCAAAACTTCCGTCTATTAAAAGATTATTTTAAAAAAATGTATAAAAGCTGACAGACAAAAAATGCAGTTCATGCAGCGTAATGCCTAGTCCCATAGGGGCTGCACTTGCCGGTATACAGCATGGGCAACCGAGCTTGATCGCCGCTGAAGACGCTATGATGATACGCGTACGGCGTCACTACGCACATCACGTGATTTCCACAAAGCTGAGCGAGTGGGTGGAACCAGGGCCGTCTTTAATATTGATTGGGCCCTGGGCAAAGATTTTATTGGGGCCCCCCCAGCTAGACTCAAAATGAGTTTACTGCAGCAGATCAGGCAACGATTGTGATTGGCTGCCAGAGATTACAACACATCATTACAGCTTACAGATTAGTTGCTAGAGGTTACTACACATCATAACCTCTCAGTGCAAATTGCGGGTGTGGCCAAACTGCACTAGCATTGAGGGGTGCACTATGTACAGAGTGCAGGGTTGGGGGGTGCGCTTTGTGCAGAGTGCAGGGGTGAGGTGGGTGCAGAGTGCAGGGGTGAGGTGAGTGCAGGGGTGAGGTGGGTGCAGAGTGCAGGGGTGAGGTGAGTGCAGAGTGCAGGGGTGAGGTGGGTGCAGAGTGCAGGGGTGAGGTGGGTGCAGGGCTGAGGTGGGTGCAGAGTGCAGGACTGAGGTGGGTGCAGAGTGAGGTGAGTGCAGAGTGCAGGGGTGAGGTGGGTGCAGATTGCAGGGGTGAGGTGGGTGCAGAGTGAGGTGAGTGCAGAGTGCAGGGGTGAGGTGGGTGCAGATTGCAGGGGTGAGGTGGGTGCAGAGTGCAGGGGTGTGGTGGGTGCAGAGTGCAGGGGTGAGGTGAGTGCAGGACTGAGGTGGGTGCAGAGTGCAGGGCTGAGGTGGGTGCAGAGTGCAAGGCTGAGGTGGGTGCAGAGTGAGGTGAGTGCAGGGGTGAGGTGGGTGCAGAGTGTAGGGGAGTGATGGGTGCAGAGTGCAGGGGTGTGGTGGGTGCATAGTTCAGGGGTGAGGTGGGTGCAGAGTGCAGGGGTGAGGTGGGTGCAGAGTGCAGGAATGAGGTGGGCGCAGAGTGCAGGAGTGAGGTGGGCGCAGGGTGCAGGACTGAGGTGAGTGCAGGATGCAGGACTGAGGTGGGTGCAGAGTGCAGGACTGAGGTGGGTGCAGAATGCAGGACTGAGGTGGGTGCAGAATGCAGGACTGAGGTGGGTGCAGAGTGCAGGGGTGAGGTGGGTGCAGAGTGAGGTGTCTACAGAGTGCAGGGGTGAGGTGGATGCAGAGTGCAGGAGTAAGGTGGGTGCAGGGGTGAGGTGGGTGCAGACTGAGGTGGGTGCAGAGTGCAGGACTGAGGTGGGTGCAGAGTGCAGGACTGAGGTGGGTGCAGAGTGCAGGACTGAGGTGGGTGCAGAGTGAGGTGAGTGCAGAGTGCAGGGGTGAGGTGGGTGCAGATTGCAGGGGTGAGGTGGGTGCAGAGTGAGGTGAGTGCAGAGTGCAGGGGTGAGGTGGGTGCAGATTGCAGGGGTGAGGTGGGTGCAGAGTGCAGGGGTGTGGTGGGTGCAGAGTGCAGGGGTGAGGTGAGTGCAGGGCTGAGGTGGGTGCAGAGTGCAGGGCTGAGGTGGGTGCAGAGTGCAAGGCTGAGGTGGGTGCAGAGTGAGGTGAGTGCAGGGGTGAGGTGGGTGCAGAGTGTAGGGGAGTGATGGGTGCAGAGTGCAGGGGTGTGGTGGGTGCATAGTTCAGGGGTGAGGTGGGTGCAGAGTGCAGGGGTGAGGTGGGTGCAGAGTGCAGGAATGAGGTGGGCGCAGAGTGCAGGAGTGAGGTGGGCGCAGGGTGCAGGACTGAGGTGAGTGCAGGATGCAGGACTGAGGTGGGTGCAGAGTGCAGGACTGAGGTGGGTGCAGAATGCAGGACTGAGGTGGGTGCAGAATGCAGGACTGAGGTGGGTGCAGAGTGCAGGGGTGAGGTGGGTGCAGAGTGAGGTGTCTACAGAGTGCAGGGGTGAGGTGGATGCAGAGTGCAGGAGTAAGGTGGGTGCAGGGGTGAGGTAGGTGCAGAGTGCAGGGGTGAGGTGGGTGCAGACTGAGGTGGGTGCAGAGTGCAGGACTGAGGTGGGTGCAGAGTGCAGGGGTGAGGTGGGTGCAAAGTGCAGGACTGAGGTGGGTGCAGAGTGCAGGGGTGAGGTGGGTGCAAAGTGCAGGGGTGAGGTGGGTGCAAAGTGCAGGGGTTAGGTGGATGCAGAGTGCATGGGTAAGGTGGGTGAAGAATGCAGGGGTGAGGTGGGTGCAGAGTAAGGTGGGTGCAGAGTGCAGAGTGAGATGAGTGCAGAGTGAGGTGGGTGCAGAATGCAGGGGTGAGGTGGATGCAGAGTTCAGGGGTAAGGTGGGTGCAGAATGCAGGGGTAAGGTGGGTGCAGAGTGAGGTGGGTGCAGAGTGAGGTGGGTGCAGGAGTGAGGTGGGTGCAGAGTGCAGGGGTGAGGTGGATGCAGAGTGCAGGGGTGAGGTGGATGCAGAGTGCAGGAGTGAGGTGGATGCAGAGTGCAGGGGTGAGGTGGGTGCAGAGTGAGGTGGGTGCAGAGTGCAGAGTGAGGTGGGTGCAGAGTGAAGATAGAGGTGGGTACAGAGTGCAGGGGTGAGGTGGGTGCAGAGTGAGGTGGGTGCAGAGTGGGGTGGGTGCAGAGTGCAGAGTGAGGTGGATGCAGAGTGCAGGGGTGAGGTGGATGCAGAGTGCAGGGGTGAGGTGGGTGCAGAGTGAGGTAGGTGCAAAGTGAGGTGGGTGCAGAGTGAAGAGTGAGGTGGGTACAGAGGGCAGGGGTGAGGTGGATGCAGAGTGTAGGCTGAGGTGGGTGCAGAGTGCAGGGGTGAGGTGGGTGCAGGGGTGAGGTGGGTGCAGAGTGAGGTGGGTGCAGAGTGTAGGGTGAGGTGGGTGCAGAGGTGAGGTCGGTGCAGAGTGAGGTGGGTGAAGAGTGATGTGGGTGTAGAGTGCAGAGTGAGGTGGGTGCAGAGTGCAGTGTGAGGTGGGTACATTGTGAGGTGGGTGCAGAGTGCAGAGTGAGGTGGGTGCAGAGTGAGGTGGGTGCAGAGTGAGGTGGGTGCAGAGTGAGGTGGGTGCAGAGTGCAGAGTGAGGTGGGTGCAGAGTGAGGTGGGTGCAGAGTGAGGTGGGTGCAGAGTGCAGAGTGAGGTGGATGCAGAGTGCAGGGGTGAGGTGGATGCAGAGTGCAGGGGTGAGGTGGGTGCAGAGTGAGGTAGGTGCAAAGTGAGGTGGGTGCAGAGTGAAGAGTGAGGTGGGTACAGAGTGCAGGGGTGAGGTGGATGCAGAGTGTAGGCTGAGGTGGGTGCAGAGTGCAGGGGTGAGGTGGGTGCAGGGGTGAGGTGGGTGCAGAGTGAGGTGGGTGCAGAGTGTAGGGTGAGGTGGGTGCAGAGGTGAGGTCGGTGCAGAGTGAGGTGGGTGAAGAGTGATGTGGGTGTAGAGTGCAGAGTGAGGTGGGTGCAGAGTGCAGTGTGAGGTGGGTACATTGTGAGGTGGGTGCAGAGTGCAGAGTGAGGTGGGTGCAGAGTGAGGTGGGTGCAGAGTGCAGAGTGAGGTGGGTGCAGAGTGAGGTGGGTGCAGAGTGAGGTGGGTGCAGAGTGAGGTGGGTGCAGAGTGCAGAGTGAGGTGGGTGCAGAGTGCAGAGTGAGGTGGGTGCAGAGTGAGGTGGGTGCAGAGTGAGGTGGGTGCAGAGTGCAGAGTGAGGTGGGTGCAGAGTGCAGAGTGAGGTGGGTGCAGAGTGAGGTGGGTGCAGAGTGAGGTGGGTGCAGAGTGAGGTGGGTGCAGAGTGCAGAGTGAGGTGGGTGCAGAGTGAGGTGGGTGCAGAGTGCAGAGTGAGGTGGGTGCAGAGTGCAGAGTGAGGTGGGTGCAGAGTGCAGAGTAAGGTGGGTGCAGAGTGCAGAAGTGCACAGCTCTCCTCCCACCCAGATTTCAATACAGAGCTCCACTCTCCCTAAGTACAAGGCTGTCCTCCCACAAAGCCCCCATTCCAGTATAGAGGAAAACTCTGTGTACTCACAGCATGTTGTCCTCCGATGTCCGTGGAACCTGCCAGTCCCAGAAACAGCTTCCCCTGTGCAGAGTCCCCGCCCCCTTCCTCCTCTGCTCTCATAGATCGTGTGTGTCCCTGAGGGATGAGAACAGCCGCCGGAAGAGAAGCGCTGTCACTTGGAAATACACAAGCCGTGCTTGTGTATTTCCAAGTGACAGTAGCGAGCAGCCAGCATGCGACCAGCACCGGAGGTGGCCGAACTCCGGCGGGCAGTGTGCAGGGTTTAAGGGACGGGCAGCGCAGGGCCCCCAACAATGACAGGGCCCTGGGCAGATGCCCCTTTTGCCCCGCGGTAAAGACGGCCCTGAGTGGAACGCAACCACAGTGCACGCTGTCCACCTACAGCTCGGTTGCCTTTATGGATCACCTTTATAGAAAATGTTTTGTTATAATTTATTCCACAATAACACTGTGTCTTTTAATACTTAGCCACTATAGAGTGATTTGGTAGAGCACTATTTGACATATAGGTAGCGCCACTGGCCCCTTCACATCTTCTTTCATTCTACAAACTCTACTACAGTTCAGCTATAGATTAAGTTGCGATAATACCTCTTTATCTGCCGCCTCTTCGTCCTGCTGTTCCCTGCTTTCGCCTCCATCTGAAAGCTCAGCCGTCCATCCTGTCTCTCTCCCACCTGGGCGCTCCTCTAAGTCCTCCGCACAGCTTCTTTGCAACAGCCGCTTGACACAAATCATCCGTCCACGGGTATTAGCAGGAAAGGGGAGGCGGCGAGAGAGGGGGGAGCGATGTGTCTCACTCTCCCAGCGGTCTGTCGTTCATCAGTCTCCCGCCTGCCATGTTAACCAGCCGCTGGTTTCCAAGCATCGAGTAGACCCTGGGTCGTCATCAACCGAGACACCCCAGCCTCTCACTCTGCGGGTCTCCCTGGGTCGCCTCGTGCACCCTCCTCGGCTGCGCGGTCAGGCCCCTCCCTCCGCAAGGAGCGTCACGTCCTCACGTGTCCATGGCAACAATTTTGACCTAATTTGCTGTGCCTTTGTAGCTCACACATCCCCAAAACATCAGCGATCCACCTCCGTACCTTTCATCATAGGCCTTGTTGACTCCTCTCAAATGTAGCAATTATGTTTGTGGCCAAAAAGCTCAATGTTGGTCTCATCACTCCAAATGACTTTGTGCCAGAAGGTTTGAGGCTTGTTTCTGTGCTGTTTGGCGTATTGTAAGCGGGATACTTTGCGGCATTTGCTTAGTAATGGCTTTCTTCTGCCTCCTTATTGTGCATCTTGAAACAGCTGAAGTTATTTGTGGGTTTTTCTTTGCATCCCAAACTATTTTCCTGACAGTTGTGGCTGAAAGTTTAGTTGGTCTACCTGACCGTGGTTTGGTTTCAACAGAACCCCTCATTTTCCACTTCTTGATTGCAGTTTGAACACTGCTGATTGGCATTCTCAATTCCTTGGGTATCTTTTTATATCCCTTTCCTGTTTTATAGAACTACCTTTTCCCGCAGATACTTTGACAATTCTTTTGCTTTCCCCATGACTCAGAATCCAAAAACGTAAGTGCAGCACTGGATGAAAGATGCAAGGGTCTATCAGGAGTCCAGAAACTCATTGACCTTTTATACAAACAAACTAATTACAAGCAAACAAATCACAGGTGAGGATGGTTACCTTTAATAGCCATTCAAACCCCTTTATCTCAACTTGTGTGCATGTTATCAGGCCAAAATCACTAGGGTGTGTAAACTTTTGATCGGGGTCATTTGGATAGTTATTGTCCCCATTATGATTTAAAAAGAATAAACAAAGTTGACCAATAATAAATGGCTTCAGCCAAACACTAACCATGTGTGAAAGAAATGTTATAGTGTTATCATTCATATTCTCAGAAAAATGGCCAAGAAATCATAAATTCTGCCAGGGTATGTAAACTTATGAGCACAACTGTATTTTTAGAGATGGAGGCATAGGATTTTTTTTCTGCACGCGAGCACGGAGGGATGGGGCTTTAATTTATTTTTTTTTTCCTCTTTATTTTACTTTATATTTTCTATTTTTACACTGTCCCTATATTTTTATTTTTTTTTTAATCACTTTTATTCCTATTAGAAGGAATGTAAACATCCCTTGTAATAGAAATAAACATGACAGGTCCTCTTTATTGAGAGATCTAGAGTCGAAAAGACCACAAATCGTTCTAAAAAGAAAAAGGAAAAAAAATTGAAACTTTGACTTAAAAAAAAAACAAAGAAAAACATTTTTTTTCTGCCTGAGAATCAGAAGTGACATCAGAGGGCATAGTACAGAGTGGCATCTTGCCCTTACTCAGCTTTCTAACTAGCC
Organism: Aquarana catesbeiana; assembly: GCF_042186555.1. Lineage (NCBI taxonomy): Eukaryota > Metazoa > Chordata > Amphibia > Anura > Ranidae > Aquarana > Aquarana catesbeiana. The sequence continues at coordinate 77,827,987 of NC_133324.1, read as the reverse complement.
ATCAGCCAGATCGGATCGCTTCTGGGTTACCGACGGCTCTGGAAATGACTGGAAAGTGGTGGGAAAGGAGGGTGGGGGCACCTCTCCCGCCACCTCTAAAAGTGACCCCGTGGCGAATCTGCCGCTGGGATCACTTTTAGCAGACGCCGAATCACCCACAGAATAAAAGAATACCAAGGTAATGGCAGCTAGCTACTGCCATAATCCCCATATTAAATGTAAAAAAGTAATGACTTATATATACTGTGGGCGGTCGGCAGTGTATCTCTGGTCAAAATGTAAAATCCTATATTCATTTCCACATTATGCCTTAATTATTTAGGGCCTACTCCTATTAATCTAAACCATCATAAAGTTTGTAAACTTACTTTGTGAAGATGGAGAATCAGAGGTGAAGAAAAAATAGACTCTATAGGCATAACTTTTTGAAACATTTTTTGTATACAACCTTTATTTTATAGCAAAGTAGTACAACATTTTTTTTTAAACAAATAAACACAGAAATAGAAAATGTGGATTAAAAGCTTGCTAGGTAGCTAGGAGTATCTTGTTTCTCCGCTATGGTAAAAGCAAAACAATGTAAAGCCATAACATCCCTAAGATTGGTAGGTTACTCCAATGCTATAGCACAAGTGACCTTTTCAAGTGTTATCCTGTCCATAATGACTTGGGGACAGACAAATCCAACTCAGGGTATGTCAATTCAGCTCACTATCTGCTCAACTAGTTTCGCGCAATGATGCGCTTCTTCAGGAGATTATTTACATATAGGTAGTAAAAAGTAAGACCAAATAACAGAGTAAAATGGATTCTCCGCAGGATGTGGAAACCTTGCAAAAAGATCTGAACAAATTAATGGGGTGGGCAACTACATGGCAAATGAGGTTTAATGTAGAAAAATGTAAAATAATGCATTTGGGTGGCAAAAATATGAATGCAATCTATACACTGGGGGGAGAACCTCTGGGGGAATCTAGGATGCAAAAGGACCTGGGGGTCCTAGTAGATGATAGGCTCAGCAATGGCATGCAATGCCAAGCTGCTGCTAACAAAGCAAACAGAATATTGGCTTGCATTAAAAAGGGGATCAACTCCAGAGATAAAACGATAATTCTCCCGCTCTACAAGACTCTGGTCCAGCTGCACCTAGAGTATGCTGTCCAGTTCTGAGCACCAGTCCTCAGGAAGGATGTACTGGAAATGGAGCGAGTACAAAGAAGGTAATAAAGGGTTTGGAGGATATTAGTTATGAGGAAAGGTTGCGAGCACTGAACTTATTCTCTCTGGAGAAGAGACACTTGAGAGGGGATATGATTTTAATTTATAAATACCGTACTGGTGACCCCACAATAGGGATAAAACTTTTTTGTGGAAGGGAGTGTAACAAGACACGTGGCTACTCATTAAAATTTGAAGAAAAGAAGTTTAACCCTAAACTACGTAGAGGGTTATTTACTGTAAGAGCGGCAAGGATGTGGAATTCCCTTCCACTGGCGGTGGTCTCAGTGGGAGCATCGATAGTTTAAAAAAACTATTAGATAAGCACCTGAACGACCGCAACATACAGGGATATACACTGTAATACTGACATATAATCACAAACATAGGTTGGACTAGATGGCCTTCTGTCTTTTTTCAACCTCACCTACTATGTGAATATGTAACTATGTAAGACGCGGAGACATGAAGAAACCATCGGAATATGCATGGCAGGTATGGGGGTATTGTTTCACAGGCGGTAACCAATAGGACAGTGTAAATATATATAGGGACACATAGTCCTCCCTGAAGTCATTCAGATTGGATTTTCAAATAAAGAGCCAACACTGGATCTGGCAGTAACCACAGGATACTAGAAATGTAAGTGATGTTGGTAAAAGGTAAGCCCCATATAAGTGGTCCTGCTCAACGTTTGGCTACGGGGGGATGAAAATATGTGATCTTTGTGACGATCCCCACCCCTTTACCTCCCTGAATTCTGTGACACATATGCTGTATGCTCTGTTAGATCTTGTGCACACTGGCGCTGAGGCCCGTATACCACAAACAGGCCATCTAATTATATGTCCCTAGCCAGCAGGTGCTGAGCGCAGGCAGCCCATGTCTATAAGGACACACAAGCTGCACAGACACGGCCACTCATCCTAATAGGACAGGCATGAAATTGAATGCCCCTCAATGCACACTACCTTTGTGGTGCCCACCCACAAATCTATCACATTAGGACAAGCGGCTTTGTCCATGCAGGCTGTTCTGTCTCTAGGACAGAGAGCTAAACCTTCTCGCTCTATAAACTTCAGATACCATATTTCTTTGATCTTGGATGTATTGGAACAAGCCAGGTGAAACTACAAATTGATAAAATAAACATCACTCAGTACAATATTGCATACAATAAGGAAACAATGCTCTATAACACAGATTGAGATAACAAGAACTTACATTTTAAGCTCGCTAAGGGGTGATGGTGAGAGATTAGAGAAACAGCCTTACTGTCTTGATGTGGATTCTTAAAATGTGGCTGACTGACTTCCTCTAGGAAATCCTCCCAGAATGCTCTAGTTCCCAACAACTTTATTATTACAATACAATTACAATATGTAACTAAAACAAGCAGCTAAAGCTATACCAGAAAGGGACGGTAGGTGGCGCCTACGCTCTGCATATAACTATCTGGTATACAGCAAGGAAAAACCAACATATTATTTAATCACATGAACACAACTGACTGAATAAAGGCCCGTTGGGCAGAACACTCCCTGTCTGACGTCATGTGACGTCACTAACAGAGTCTTCTACAGAAAGCAACAGAACAACTTCGGCCACTGGTCTTAAGAATACTTTGGCCTCATTCTGCTGGAAGATCTTGACTTCAACCTTATGGACATGCTTGTCCTTACTTGGCAGTACTCTGGTGACCAGACCTAAAGGCCACCCCTTTGTGTCTGGCAAGCTCTCATGAGGACAACATCACCAGGTTTAAGATTAGGTTTTTCAATGTGCCACTTTCTCCTTGGTAGAGGAGTAGAGATATATTGTTTCCTCCATCGACTCTAGAAGGTATTGGCCTGGGTTTGTACCTGTCTCCACTGATGTTTTTATGTTTACAAACTATTTTTATTGTGTACAAAATGGTGAGTCTACTGACATTTTTAAAGCTCCTTTTCACAAAACTCCAGCTGGAGCACCAACAAGGCCAGTCTTTTGAGTGAGTAACATAGCAGGTGTGAGAATCACTGGATCCTCAGAGTCACTTGAAATTTATGTCAAAGGTATGGCATTAATGATGGCTGTGACCTCTGCCATAAAAATCATTAGGTATCATGGGTAAGCCTTGCAGTTCCTACTTGCAAAAAGATGGAGTCCAGAATTCTGCGGGCTTTGCCTATCATCCTTTCCCAAACACCTCCCATGAGAGAAGAGTCAGGTGGGTTGAAAGTCCATGTGCAGCTTTGCTTACTCAAGTATTTTTCTACACTGAGAGCGTCCAAGGTGAAAGGAATTTGCAGTTTCTTTGCTGCTCCTACAAAGTTAGAACCTCTGTCAGAGCGAATGAGTTTCACTGGGCCTCTGATTGCAATGAAGCGTCTAAGAGCATTAATGAAACTTGAAGTGTCCATTTCTTCAATCACTTCAATATGGACAGCTCGGATGGACATACAGGTAAATATGACTGCCCAGCGTTTACTGTTAGAATGTGCCCCTTTGGTGTACTGGGTGGCAACAGACCAGGGACCAAAAACATCAAGGAAGAAAGGGGGAAAAAAACTGCGCTAAGTGATAAGTTATAAATGAAACACCTAAATGATGAGATAATATATCAATTACATAGCATAATGAAAAAGCAGCGACTCTGACAATATGACACCCATATATCACTAAAATTAAAAAAACAAAAGAATAGCGCTAATATAAATTACAAAAGAGTGCATGGAAACAGTGAACATACTGTAAATTAAGAACAGTGTCAAATGCAAATTAAACTGAAATTCAATATAAATGAACTCAAAGATACAGCGGCATCCAGGGTTGACCACTCATGCGACCTAGAAGTCCATAAATTAGTGAACTAAATAATAGTCTAAAATGGAGGCATCTATATGTAACCACCCATGTGAAAAGGGATCCAAGTGAATAAATAATGTTCCTCCGTGAAAAGCAGTCCACCACCAAGAATGGAAGGGGTTACTCCTTATCGGAAAGCCATGATCCCCCACTACAGAGGATCATAACTAGCAAAACAGCTGAGACTTGAAACTTGCATCGGTATCAACTATGAGGTCATCAAATCATCAGGGGTTATGGACCAACTCGTAGAGGAAACGTACCATGTAACAGAGATGAAGCTCACATAGTGTAAAACCTTTTAACCACTTAAATACAGGGCACTTAGACACCTTCCTGCCCAGAACAATTTTCAGCTTTCAGCGCTGTCGCAGTTTGAATGACAATTGCGCAGTCATCCAACACTGTACCCAAACTAAATTTTTATCATTTTGTTCCCACAAATAGAGCTTTCTTTTGGTGGTATTTGATCACCTCTGCGTTTTTTATTTTTTGCGAAACAGATGAAAAAAGACCGAAAATTTTGAAAAAAATAAAAGTTTTGCTTTTGTTTTTGTTTAAAAATTTTGTAAATAAGTAAGTTTTCTCTTTCACTGATGGGCACTGATAAGGCGGCACTGACGGGCACGAATAAGGTGGCAGCGATGAGGTGGCACCAATGAGCGGGCACTGACGGGTACTGACGATGGGCACTGATATGCGGCACTGATGGGCACTGGTAGGCGGCACTGATGGGTGGCACTGATATGCAGCACTGATGGGCATTGATAGGCGGCACTGATGGGCACTCATGGGTGGCACTGGGTGGCACTGGTGGGCACTGTTAGGCGACACTAATAAGCACTGAAAGGCTGCACAGCTGGGTTCTTATGGGTCTCACTGATGGGCACTGATAGGCGGCACTGATACGTGGCACTGATGGGCACTGATACGCGGCACTGATAGGCAGCTGCCTACCACTCCAATGGTAGGCATTGGAGTGGGCACTGATTGGCAGCTGCCTAGGCATTGATTGGCAGCTGCCCTTGCACAGATCAGTATTTCCCTGGGGGTCTAGGGGGCATACCTGGTGGTCCAGTGTGGCTTGCTTCCCTGGTGCTCCTGGGCGACTTCCCTGGTGGTCCTGGGTAGGATCCGAGGGGGGGCTGTGCTGATAAACAATCAGCACAGACCCCCCCGTCAGGAGAGCAGCCGATCGGCTCTCCTCTACTCGCGTCTGTCAGACACGAGTGAGGAAAAGCCGATCACCGGCTCTTCCTATTTACAGCGTGATCAACCGTGATTGGACACTGCTGATCACGTGGTAAAGAGTCTCCTTCAGAGTTTTTACCTAAATCGGTGTTGCGGGGTGTCAGACTTTTATTTTTTTCAAAATTTTTGGTCTTTTTTTATTTGTTTAGCAAAAAATAAAAACCGCAGAGGTGATCAAATACCACCAAAAGAAAGCTCTATTTGTGGGAACAAAATGATAAAAAATTTAGTTTGGGTACAATGTAGCATGACCGCGCAATTGTCATTCAAACTGCGACAGCACTGAAAACTGAAAATTGGTCTGGGCAGGAAGGTGTCTAAGTGCCCTGTATTGAAGTGGTTAAATGACCTTTGGCTTAACAAAAACAGCATTATTTTTTAAAATGGTACTCTAATAACACACAGTCTTTGATTTCAGAAATATGTTTACAGTTCGAATTCGAATGTAAAATTCTATTCGAATCTCAATTCGAATTTCAGAAATTTGATCAAATTTCTTTTCGTTATTCGGAGCATTCGGTAAACCTTGCTTATACTGTAATTCGGGTATTCGGATATATCCGAATCTCCGAATAACGAAACATTTGTCCGAATATTTATTTGGAACTAAACGAACCGCACATGTCTATATACAGTACATATACAGCGGCAAGGCGGTTCTCCTGCGCAGGATCACGTACCTAGTATGTGATTCGCGCACTGAGGTAAGGAGTGCATCCACAATTGGCTGCAGCATGAACCAATCAGTGGGTGCCTGCCACTGATTGGTCACACCCAACCATTGGCTCCGGACATTATCGAAGAGTGCCCTGTATAGGTAAACAAACACAGGGCTCTCTTCTAACAGCAACAATGTGCTGTTTTTTTCTTCCTGCAAAGCAGGTAATAAAAACGGGCATATTGCTTAGTAAAACTGTAAACAACACACACAGAAAAACACTTTGGCCACACATTTAACCCTTTGATTGCAATAGATCAGTGATGGCAAACCTTGGCACCCCAGATGTTTTGGTACTACATTTCCCATGATGCTAAACTAAGCTGCAGAGTGCATGAGCATCATGGGAAATGTAGTACCAAAATATCTGGGGTGCCAAGGTTTGCCATCACTGCCCTAGATGTTAACCCCTTCCCAGCCAGTGTGATTAGTACAGTGACAGTGCATTTCTTTAGCACTGATCGCTATATTGGTGTCACTGGTTCCCAAAAAGTGACAAACGTGTCAGTTAGGTGTCCAATTTGTCTGCTGCAATATCACAGTCCCACTATAAGTAGCTGATCGCGGCCATTGCTAGTAAAAAAAAAAAAAATAATAATAAAAAAGAAAGTCCATAAATATATCCCATAGTTTTTGGACACTATAACGTTTGCACAAATCAATCAATATACGCTTATTGGGATTTTTTTTTTTTTTTACCAAAAATATGTAGCAGGATACATATTGGCCTAAATTGATGAAGAAGTTTGTTTTTTTCTACTTTTTTTTAATTGGATATGTTTTATACCAGAAAGTAAAAAATATATGTTTTTTTTAAGCCTGGGTTCACACTATTGTGGTGTGGGAACCAGCCGATTCCAGTGCCGATTCCCGCAACGCATCTTTCCCGCAGGCTGTTCACGCTGCCCTCTGGGAACCGCTGCGGGTGTCAATACAAAGTAAATGACACCCCCAGATCGGTTCACAGATCACAGGACAGGAATCGGAACGCATGAATGTGAACAGCCATGCGATCCGTTCCAGTGCGAGGAAAAAAAAAAAAAAGGTTCCTGCACCTTTTTTTGTGCGAATCCAATGCGGGTTCAACCATGCAACTGTATGGCTGAATTCGCTTTACACAGACATCGCATGTGATCTGCACCAGCATTGTGGTGCGAATCGCATGCGAGGTCTGCGTTCGCATATATGTTAACCCGGGCGAAATTGTCATTCTTTTTTTTGTTTAAAGCGCAAAAAAAAAAAAAAAACGCAGAGGTGATCAAATACCACCTAAAGAAAGCTGTATTTGTGGGTAAGAACTGACATAATTTTTATTTGGGTACAGCGTCGCACGACTGCGCAATTGTCAGTTAAAATAACGCAGTGCCGTATGGCAAAAAATGGCCTGGTCATGAAGGAAGGTAAAACCTTGCGGAGGTGAAATCATTAATAAATACAAATTATGTGAGCTCTCTACACCATGAGAGGGCTCCATTTCTTCCCTTCCCTGTTGGGAGATTACTGCTCTACACCTCCTGACCATTCAGTTTGGAGGAGTTTAAGCCGAGTTTGTTATCTGACGGATTGGATCATTTGTGGGCCATACCCAGGGCCTTTTTTTTATGTGTGTTTTGACCACCTGTAGTAGGGATCCACTGCATGTGGTAAGAGGCTGTGTATGCTATTCTAGGAGGTGGTGGATCTCTCTCTGGGTCACTTTGATCTTATCTTAAGAATCATTGCATGTGGATAAGGAATGGACTTCATATGTGCTTTGGTGTCATTTTATCCAACAGCGCTACACTTCTCTGTTTTATTTTGTATGTTTACATCCAGCAAATTGTGTTAGGAGCTACTTATTACAATACACTGAGTTCCAGCGCAGGTTTTGTTTATATATTTTCTTTTTACCAATAAAGACCTGACAGGTGTTCTAACCCCTTTTTTACTCCATTAACCACTTCAGCCCCGGAAGATCTGCCTGCTCAATGACCGGGCCATTTTTTTGCGATACGGCACTGCGTCGCTTTAACTGACAAGTGCGCGGTCGTGCGGTGTTGTACCCAAACAAAATTGTTGTCCTTTTTTTTCCCACAAATAGAGCTTTCTTTTGGTGGTATTTGATCATCTCTGCGGTTTTTATTTTTTGCGCTATAAACAAAAAAAGAGCGACAATTTTGAAAAAAAACACAACATTTTGTACTTTTTGCTATAATAAATATCCCCATTTTTTTTTTAAAAAAGCTAATTTTTTCCTCAGTTTAGGCCGATATGTATTTTTTGCAATAAAAATCGCAATAAGCTTATTGATTGGTTTATGCAAAAGTTATAGTGTCTACAATATAGATTTATGGGATTTTTATTTTATTTTATTTACTAGTAATGGCGGCAATCTGCAATTTTTATCGGAACTGCGACATTATGGCGGACACATCGGACACTTTTGACACATTTTTGGGACGATTGAAAATCATACAGCGATCAGTGCTATAAAAATGCACTGATTACTAAATGTCACTGGCAGGGAAGGGGTTAACACTGGGGGGGGATCAAGGGGTTATCTGTGTTCCCTATGTGTGTGTTCTAACTGTGGGGGGAGGGGGACTGACTAGAGGAGATGACAAATCGTGGTTCCAAGCTATTAGGAACACACGATCTGTCTCTCCTCTCCTCACAGAACAGGGATTTGTGTGTTTACACACACACGTCCCTGCTCTGCCCCTCGTGCCCGCGATCGTGTGTGGCCGACGTACAGCTATGACGGCTCGCGGGATCATGCCGACCAGTATAATGACGACGGCTGGTCGGCAAGTGGTTAAAAACTAGGGTAAAAATGAATTGGGTTGTCACCAGAACAGGAATGGAGGGAAAATCTTCCAGTGGGGACACTAGTTCTGGTGACACCCAGGGATGTCCTCACTTTGGAGGGTTTTCCTCTCACTTCCTGTTTCGGCTATGAGACAGGAAGTGAAGGGAAAACTCCCCAATGGGGCACAGATGGAAAAAACAAACCCTGACAGGGGTTACAATCCTCCTTTACTCTATTCAACATGAAAAAAACATATATATTCTATCAGGAAGGACAGGAAATCTCCATGTAGGTGCCTCAGGTCTGTGTGCATGTTATTTACATTGTATGTTATGAGGGGACACCTTTGTACAGTGTATTGTGCCGCATGGTAGACGTTGTCCCTGTAGAACTCCAGTGTCTATCCATGTCCTCAATGATCACTGTCTGATCTCTCCCACCCAGCCTGACCAGCCACTATCTTCAATGTACCCAGCTCAGCGCAGTGATTGGACAGTGCTTTGACATTGGGAGAACTCCTGACACTCCCCTGCCCCGCCCACTGCAATCAGGAACAACTCGGCCAATCAGGAGTTACATCCTGACCGTGGAGGATACAAACAATCACTGCAGATTGGCAGGGTGCTCGTCCAATCATCAGCCGCTTATTACGGAACATCATGCAAGTAGGAGGAGAGCTTGTGGTCCCCGCCCCTCTGGTTGTAGACTGGTGACAGCCAATGGCGGCGCGAGTGGGTGTGGCTGCTGTATCCGCTGTAGAGGGAGCGCCGGGCAGAGAGCGGAGCGGCTAGATCGGGTCATGCTGGGGCTGGGAGCCGGAGGAGGGGCGGCCAAGTCCCCCATAAAGCCGTCCTTCGTGTCCTACCTCACCCCGGAGGTGAGTGAGGGAGTGGGGGGTCCCAGGGGTGGGGGAGACCGGAGATTACCCAGTGCCACCGTCCCCATCATCCACCTCTTGTATCCTGCCAACTACCCCCCGTACCCAGCCACTGTGTGCCATCCTACCAACTACCCCCCTCACTGTGCCCTCCTATCCTACCAACTGCCCCCTTCACTGTGCCCTCCTATCCTACCAACTACCCCCCTCACTGTGCCCTCCTATCCTACCAACTGCCCCCTTCACTGTGCCCTCCTATCCTACCAACTACCCCCTTCACTGTGCCCTCCTATCCTACCAACTACCCCCTTCACTGTGCCCTCCTATCCTACCAACTACCCCCTGTACCCGGCCACTGTGTGCCCTCCTATCCTACCAACTACCCCCTTCACTGTGCCCTCCTATCCTACCAACTACCCCCTTCACTGTGCCCTCCTATCCTACCAACTACCCCCTGTACCCGGCCACTGTGTGCCCTCCTATCCTACCAACTACCCCCTTCACTGTGCCCTCCTATCCTACCAACTACCCCCTGTACCCGGCCACTGTGTGCCCTCCTATCCTACCAACTACCCCCTTCACTGTGCCCTCCTATCCTACCAACTACCCCCTTCACTGTGCCCTCCTATCCTACCAACTACCCCCTGTACCCGGCCACTGTGTGCCCTCCTATCCTACCAACTACCCCCTTCACTGTGCCCTCCTATCCTACCAACTACCCCCTTCACTGTGCCCTCCTATCCTACCAACTACCCCCTGTACCCGGCCACTGTGTGCCCTCCTATCCTACCAACTACCCCCTTCACTGTGCCCTCCTATCCTACCAACTACCCCCTGTACCCGGCCACTGTGTGCCCTCCTATCCTACCAACTACCCCCTTCACTGTGCCCTCCTATCCTACCAACTACCCCTTCACTGTGCCCTCCTATCTCACCCCTTCACTGTGCCCTCTGTGTCTGCTGCCCTTCCCAACCAATCATTCTCCTCTCTGGACTCTGATTACTGTCTGTATTGCTGCCACTCAGACTCTCTACCAGACACTCTCCCTCTTGAGCTCTGCTGGTGCCGGCCAGTCCTCCCAGCAGGTCTTGAAGATGGGTGATTGGTATGTATGGGCTCCCAGTGGCGGTGCCCCGTTGGGTCCAGGAAGAAGGGTGATTGGTATGTATGGGCTCCCAGTGGCGGTGCCCCGTTGGGTCCAGGAAGAAGGGTGATTGGTATGTATGGGCTCCCAGTGGCGGTGCCCCGTTGGGTCCAGGAAGAAGGGTGATTGGTATGTATGGGCTCCCAGTGGCGGGGGTCTAGTGATTCTGTGGTGGTGAGAAGATGAAGGGTAACATTGGCATGGATTGTGGGTGGATGATGCGGTTTCTCCTTACGGTTCATATTGGCACTGCTCTCTGTGCCCGTCATGCTACTTTTTGTGTCACTACTGGACACTGCCAACTGAGGAGCTTGCTGTACTAACTATCTTATGTTAGTACAGCGATTGCCCTGCTGAGCTATTGTATTCTGATGGGGAGACTGGCCCCGCCATAACACTCCGGCCAGCCTCACAACCTTTGGCTGCCAACGCTGATCAGATGCTGGTTTGACAGAAGCGGGCCAGGCTGGTGTACACACGGGCCGAACGTGGGCCGATAACGGCTGATTTTTGACCCGTGTGTACCGAGCTCTTCATGATTATTCATGCAATTAACCTTTTCCCGCTGGCCACATGCATATATGCTGCCTGGCGGGAAGGGGGTTAAAATAATCAAACTGAGTAAAAATTGTAAGTCACTGACTCTTCATGCGATTGATTTTAGCACGTGATTGGTCAATTTTAATGTTGGAAAGTTGATCGATTTTATATCTATGTATGGGTGTGTCCGACAACTGATCACACTGCAGATATAGTAAATGGTTGTTTTCAGTAGATCATTTCTGATTAGCACATATGTGCAATCCATACTGTATGTGTTGCATTGTTCAATATAAGTATTGAGGATTAAATGCTCGACTGTGATTGCCAGTACCCTAAATCTTGTACAGCCTGGTGCGGCAACTGCATGCGATTTGGACAGGAATCGCACAGCATTCCTCTTCACATCACATGCGATTCTTCAGTGGCAGTTGTGTTTTGGTGGCTTTTTTTTTCTTTTTTAAAGCAAAAAATTTTATTCAGGTTGGAAGTTTATTGGTATTTGCATGCTGTTACAAGCATTCGGCATTTCAAACGCAGTAACTAACGTTTTATAAGAGTTTTGTTTATAGGCGTTTTCAATGGGGATACATTTCTGACCATTTACAATGTAAAAAAAAAAAGCTTCTAAACGCGGCACAACTGACATTTTTAACCGTCGGTTACTGGCTGTCAAGTTCCAGTGTTTAGGAGAGGTTGTCAAACATCCAGGGTACATGAACTCTACTTCCTGAGCCCTGACCTGCAAGAAGTTTGTAATCTGTTGGCAGCAGCATTTGGTTTGTATCTGTTTAGGGTAAGGGTCTCAAACTGGCGGCCCTCCAGCTGTTGCAAAACTACAAGTCCCATCGTGCCTCTGCCTGTGGGAGTCATGTTAGTAACTGTCAGCTAGGGTTGTCCCAGTACCACTTTAAGACCGAGTACAAATACCGATACTTTTTTTTCAAATACTCGCTGATACTGATACTTTTTTTTATGTCATGTGACAGTGGCATGTGTCAGTAGTTTTTTGTTTGTACAATTTTATTTTTTACAATTTATTTTGGTGCGTGTGTGGGTTTTTTTTATTTTTTTATTTATTTTTTTACAATGCTTTCTTTTTTTTTTTTTTTTTTTTTTTTTTTTTTTTTAAGGGGGGGGGGGGTGGACAGTGTCAGTGTGGGTGTTTTTTATTTTTTTTTTATTATATTCTTTTTATAATGATTTTTTTTTTTTCTATTAGCCCTGTTGAGGGGGCTTTGGTAAGATAGCAGTGGTCTTAACAGACCACTGACATCTCCCCTTTGAGACAGGGAAAGGGACTGAGGACACATGTTTCCCAGTCCCCTTCTCAGCAGCCTCAGCTGCACTGAAAATGAATGGAGAGGAGACAGAGGCTCCTCTCCATTCATAAACTGAAGCATCGTAAACACAGGTTACGATATTTCAGTTATGTGAATGGACAGAGTCAGTTATTACTGACTGTTCATTCGGAAAAGAAAGATCAAGGGGGCAGAGGAGGAGAATGGAGGAGGATCAAGGGGGTAGAGGAGGGGGACACGGAGGAGGATGGAGGGGGACACGGAGGAGGATGGAGGGGGACACGGAGGAGGATGGAGGAGGATGGAGGGGGACACGGAGGAGGATGGAGGGGGACACGGAGGAGGATGGAGGGGGACACGGAGGAGGATGGAGGGGGACACGGAGGATCGAGGGGGTAGAGGAGGGGGACATGGAGGAGAATGGAGGGGGACAGCAGAACGGAGGGGGACATTGAGCGGGACAGCAGCAGATCAGAGGGGGACTGGAGGAAGATACAGGGACAGTCAGCGGTGATCGGTGCGGCTTTGGGGACAGTTACAAGCGCTGATCACAGCTGCGTAGATTTCACTAAAACAGCTGCAAGGGGGGAAGAGAGAAGCAGAGAAACGGCTGTCAGGCTTTATTGAAATCTATACAGGGTGATCGGTGCTTGCAACTCCCCCTCCGCCCGATCACCCTGACTGTCCAGGTATCGGGTGAAGCATCAGAGCATTTGCCCGAGTACAAGTACTCGGGCAAATTCTCGGTATCGGTACCGGGACAACCCTACTGTCAGCCTTGCAATGCCTCATGGGACTTGTAGTTTCGCAACAGCTGGAGGGCCGCCAGTTTGAGACCCCTCAGGGTAAGCGACTTAAAGGTATTGAATTGAGAGGGACCGCCAGGTAATGAGCATTCCCCCGATAGGAGAGGGCATTGGTCCCCTTGATGTTTCTTATACTCTGCATTCTCTACAATTCTCTACAGTGTGGGTTCACCCTGGCAAAGCATTGCCCATCATTCACTATAGGTAATGGGTGCCTTTTGCTAAAATGTTACATAGAAGAATTCCAGGTATGGATATTTTATACATCGTTAAATTGGTTCAGATTGGACCAGTGTAACTACGTTTAATCACTCGAAGACCAGGCTTTCTCTGGCACTTTTTGTTTACATGTAACAATCAGTATTTTTTTGTTAGGAAGTTAGAACCCCCAAACATTACTTGGCATCATTTTTATTTTTTTTTTAAAGCACAGGCCCTAGAGAATAAAATGGCAGTCATTGCAAATTTTTATGTCATATGGTGTTTGTGGCTTTTCAAACAAATTTTTTGGGAAAAAATATACTTTTCTAGATTTTAATGCACAAAAACACAATACAGAACCCAATGGTTTTTGTAAAAGGTGTTGCACTGAGTAAATGGATACCAAACATGTCCACTTTAAAATTTGCAAAAAGAAAATATCCACTAAGGTGGACTTTAAAGGCTCAAGTATAGTTGAAAGAGTGTACAAAGTATTTAACGTACAAAAATATTTATTGGTGTTTAAACATGATCACTAAAATAGTACATTTGTAGATATAGAACGATGGAATGTTCAAACAATTTCTGATGTGGCCACCATATTTTATAAACGCATATGAAGTCCTCTTTGCATCCAACGCGTTTTGGAGTACAATCTTTCTTCTTCAGAGGTGTATGAAGAGGAAAATGTATCCTATAACATAGTTAAAGAACAATACATTTCTAATAATAAAGATTTATAATCAAGTAAACCATTTTGTATAAAAAGTTTAACTCTTACACTTACATAGTACTTGATAGCAAGAAGAATTTCAACATTCCATCATGTAACATTTAAAAACCACTTTAAAATTTGCGCACACCCGTGCAACAGTGACAAACAACGTAAATTTTACTATCCCTAGGCAACATTTTATAGGTTGTTACTCTGGATGTACAGAAGAGATCTGGTGCTAGAATTAATCTGATGTTCACATGTGCATGCATATGTGTGGGACGGATGTGGGCGTTCACCTTTGCGCGGGGGGGGGGGGGGGGGGGGACACGTTTATTTTTTTTAATTTACTTTAATTTTTACTTTTACACCATTGCTTTAATTATTATTATTATTTAAATAATTTTATTGCTGTCGCAAGGATTGTACACATCCTTTTGACCGCAATAGGCATGTGACAGGTACTCTTTATGGAGAGATCTGGGATTTAGAAGACACCCCCCCCCCCCCCCCCCCCCCCCCCAATCCCTCCTCAGCCCTTTGAAAGCATTCAAAACACTAAGATTAGTGTTTCTGAATGCTTTTTTTTTTTTTAATGGCGCTGCCCAGCTTCCCAATATATTGTTGTTTTTTTTATATAGTTGCCCAGTTTTAAGTCTACGAGTATTCCATGCCGCCACCACCTCGTATGCCCTTATATATTCCTTGTACATTGATGATCCAAGTTTATATCTATATCTATATCTATCTCTTACCTAGCCTGTTGGCTTCTGGATCTAAATGGTGTGACCCTCTTGGTTGTCATTTGATAAATAATGCATTTTCCTCTTTTGTTTACCTGACTAAACTTCAACTTTTTGAAAATAAAGGAATAAAATAAAAAAATGGCGCTGTTGGCATCAGGATAAACCAGAAGTGATGTTAGGTCATCGCTTCCCGGGTTACTATAGCGGAGAGCCCATCAAAGCTGGTCCCGGCTGTCCAACCAGACAGCAGATGCGCCAGCTGGTTGCTCAGGTCTCCCAGTGGTCTCCCAGAGATCCCCAGCAAGCCATGGAAGGCGGCGGGGGGGGGGTGACATATCCCCTCCTGCAGCTTGTAAAAGCTGTCCAGCGGCTAGTTGGCCCCTAGGATTGCTTTTTTACAAGAGAGCCGACCACCAGCTCTAAAAAATACTGTACTGGAATAGCAGGCATCAACCACCCTAAGTGCAGCGATGTACAGATTCGTCACTGAGCTGGACATATAATACTATACCTGACCGATGCCCCTGGAAGATGGAAATCACTGAAGTAGATGCCACTACTCCACATCATCTCCACATGCTTCTGGATTCCATGCTGAGCGGCTGGCCTGCTTCATTGTGAGTACAGGAGGTCGGCCTCCGAGCACGGACACCATTTAGAGTGTTGTATTTTCTGAATGAATGCAAAGTGTTCTCTGATTGGACGAAGTGGAGAGTGTGATGTCACTGCCCTTCCTCTCCACCAATCGTAGAACAATTTAGACTTGTTCAGTGTTGTACCCAGATAGGTGTAGATTTCATGAGCGGCCTATTTTTTTTTTTTTGGTGTAGTTTTGTATGGAACGATCAAGGTGAATCTACGCAAGTAGCAGCTGTGATAAAGTCCAGATTCATTTAGACAGGGGAGGGCATCAGGATGCCCCGTGGTGGCAGATATTAGATGGTACACGTCATAGAATTGCCAGATTTCTATGAAAGTGGTTAGTTTACATATTTTGAGTGCTACATCACTTCCAGTGCAGTGGATGACACCCTTCCAGCTGACAGAAGACAGCCCTGGGTAATGTCTAGATTTGTGGCCGGCGTTCCCTCCCCATGGACCCGGACAGTGGGGTGATGGAGCAGACACAACCTGTGCCAACAGGCTTTTATTCTCTTCAAGCATGTTTTGCATTCTTATACAAGTCTATGGGAATGCACAGTTCTCTTGAAGCCGGTCAGAAGGAAGCCTGCTGCACCCATCATTGAATGATCTTGGACCCCTCTCAGCCCTGGTTCACACTGACACATTTCCCGCATTGCAATTGCACTGTTTTCTGCGATCTGCTGTGTGTGTCAATTAAAAGTTAATGACACCCCAAAAGCAGGTCGCAAATGCAGTGCGTTTGAACAGGATCCCATGGGTATAAACACCCATCCGATTTCCAGTGCAGCTAAGAAAAGGTGCCTGCGCCTTTCTGATGAGGATGCGATCCAATTTGAGCCATCACAAATGAATGGGCTCAGGAATGCGCTTCACATGTGGCTCCCAGTTTGAAGCTAGGCTGAAACTGATGCCATCAACACAAGACCAAAGTCACATGGGCAGTCTGATCAGGTCCGCATGTCTGTTTTTTTTTTTTTTCCCAGATGGATCTGATCCTGTGACAAAGTAGTGGAGGGGCGGGGTTGAGCTGCACTGTGGGTTTCAGTAGATGCACACAGCCGAGCTCGTGAATGAGTTTCCTATGGGGGGCCCACTGGGAAGAGGAGGTGCTAGGAGCGCCGGCAGGTGATTAGAGAAGAGGAGGTTTGGGGCCGCTGTGTGCAATACCATTGCACTGAGCAGGTTTTCCCGGTTCACACTAAAACCAGCTTGTGAAGCTCACAGGAAACGCTACGCATTCCTGTGCAATTCACATGTAAATCTGTGCGGTGCGATGTGAGCCCATTGATTTTGAATGGGCTCAGATTGCACCACGTCACACTAGAAGTGCAGGTGTTCTGCCAGTTTTCGTGACGTTCTGGCATGGCCATCTTGGTACACCCCGCACTCGGCCACACTCAGCCTACAGTCTGAAGTCGCCAAGCGGACATCTTTTTACACCCACCAAAATCTTGCATTTCACACTTTTTTATCACTAAACTGAATTTATATCGTGAAATAAAGTATTTAGAAGTCCGTGACACTGTTTTGATGTTGAATTTTTTTAAAAGCAGCGGCAAGCTTTCTGATCTCACACATTTTGCTAATCTGACAGAACATCGCTGCTTTTAAAATTCAACATCAAAACTGTGTCACAGACTTATAAATACTGCATTTCACGATATAAGCTCAGTTTAGTGGTAAAAATGAGTGTGAATGCAAGATTTCGGTGGGTGTAAAAAGATGTCCGCTTGGCAACTTTAGATTGTAGGCTTACTGCGGCTGAGTGCGGGGTGTACCAAGACGGCCGTGACGGAACGTCACTTCCGTTACAAGATTTGAGGGGTCGCCTAATCTGACGGAACACGGGCACCTTTTTTTGAATACTTTGTATCTCTCTAGCTCAGTCTGAACATTGTTGATAAACACTGTCAGATGGTCCTTTGTTTTTTGACAGCAGCAGCTTCTAGAGCAGCTTTCATTTTGAACTACTTCCCACTCGCCCACCGTCAAATGACAGCGGAGCGGCTCTCGTTCTGGGACCACGTCGTCCAGTTTAGGCGATCATGGGTGTCCCGTGTTCCTAAGACACGGCGTGACCCCGATCTCAGCAAAGAGCCGCGCCTCTTTACCCGTGTGATCGGCTGTGTCCAGTCAGACGATCACATGTAGACAGGCAAAATATTCCCTATAGATGTTGGGATGACTTGGGTCTATCTGTGTGACAACATGAAGGTACTCTGGATTTTATCACAGGGATGTGTCTTCTCTACAATCGTGCAACTAAGCAATTACTATCCGAGTGTCCTTGCAGCATCATAGAAAATCCATTAGGAGAAGAGATCTGGTGAGTGGCGCAATGGTACTCATGTATCCTGTCATTGAATCGTATTTTATTATGTGACCTCATTATGGGTGTTCTCTATGACAACGGGATTCTGGGAAGTTCTGTAATCAGATACTATGGCAACACTCAATAATATTTACTAAAAACACCAAACTGCAATTTATTTAATCACAGGTTAGTACCGGCGTTTATTACATATCACCGGGCTTGTGGTGTTTTGTTTTAGATACAGCTTGGTAACCGAACACCGGAGGAAAAACAGCCAAAGGATTTTTGGTATGACCATGAGAAGTGTCAGCATTGAAACCAATCGGATGCATGCTGCCATGTTCAGAACAATAGATGAAATCTGGTTGCTTTGGAAATTTGTGGTGGCTTCTTAAGTGTTTGTAACCCTAAAAATAAAAAAAAAAAAATCTATCTATACCTATATATCTATATATCTCTCTATCGTATTTATCGGCGTATAACACGCACATTAATTTTAACCTCCCTGGCGGTATGATTATTTCGGATTTTAGGTGCTGAAAGCGGTACAATTATTTTGCATGGAAATTTGGCGTTTTATATTGTAGGTCTGTAAATCTTAACAATAACACACTTAAATCTGTCCAAACCAGAGTCTAGTAGATATCCCGGGTATGATAAAGTTTGAAACACAAAAACATAAATTATAATATAATAAATAAAAATAAATAATTAAAAAAAATTTAAAAAAATAGTAATAAAATAAATTTCCCCACAATTCACTATCGCTCAATTCTGCAAGTGTTCTAATTTACTATCGCTGTTTTCTAGCTCGTCTAAAGCCACTTTTGACGTAAAGGGACACTTTTTGGTTGCTATGGACAATCTCCAGTTTCCAGGCAGAAAGAACAGTGTATATCATGTAAAACTGCATGCAGGGCATGGGCCAGAGCACTGGGGACAAAAGGGATGTGAAATCATTTCATACAGTACTGTAATCTGTAAGATTACAGTACTGTATGTGTTATGATTTTGACATTTTTTTGAATTTGCCGCCAGGCTCCGCCCCCGTGCGTCGCGCTGCTCGCAGGGAACGGAGCCTGGCACGGAGAGGCTTCGGAGGAGGACGGAGCCCTCGGACACTGCGGGGGACATCGCAGGATCCCGGGGACAAGGTAAGTAACGCTGCCCCAGGATCCTGCAATGCGATCCCGAGTGTGGCTCGGGGTTACCGCTAATGGGACTGAAATTTAACCCCGAGCCACACTCGGGAAAACCGCCAGGGAGGTTAAGAGGGAAGTTTCAGGGGAAAAAATGAAATTTTAAATTAGGGACTTTGAAGCAAAATAAGGGTCAGTGCCCATATGCAGCCTGATTAAGTGCCATCAATGCAGCAGCCTCGCCATTGCCATCATCGCAGCCTGATCGATGCCTATCTGCACCCTGGAGGGGGCGAGACGAGCGCCGACAGATTACATACAGTGAGAATCTCCTATAATAGACAGAACAGTGGTCCAATGGCGGCTCAGGAGACAGGACTTCCTATTACAGAGGCCGCCGAGTAAACAGGAGATTCTCACTGTATGTAATCTGACGGCGCTCGTCCCGCCCCCCTCCCTGTCCCCTCCGAGGCAGCTAAAATTTAAGTATTGGCGTATAACACGCACACGCTATTTTCACCTGATTTTCATAGTGAAAAAGTGAGTGTTATACGCCAATAAATACAGCATATATAGATAGATATCTCTTTAATTACTTAAAGCGGGGGTCCACCTATCTATCTTTTTTTGTTTTTTTTTTTGGAGTTCATTCACAAACTTTTCTTCTCATGATTATCTACTCACATGTTCTGTGTAATAAGTCCGCCTGTGTCCGATTTCGTTGTAAAGAATAACTTATAAAATTCACTGAAGGCGGTTTCCATCTTCATTGTGGGCATTTGAAGCCAACAAGCATGTATTTCCTGGATGCGGTGAATGCTGGGAGCAGAGATGTTGTGATGACGCTGTTGCACAATGCATGCTGGGAAGCCTGAGACTAGCTCCCAGGGGACTGTGGGAGGTCTGGGAGAGGCTATAAACACGCCTACTCCCATGGGAGGAAAACCAGGAAGTGCTAAGAAGATTAGAAAAAAAAAAGGTAATTACGGCGATTTACATTTTTTTACACAGCATGTCAGCATCTAGGCAAGGAAGAGAATGCATTGAGATAATGTTCAAAATTTGGGTGGAACCTCGCTTTAAGTACCAGGCCTATCCTTCAGACTTTGGTGTTTACAAGTTAAAATTTTTTTTTTTGCTAGAAAATTACTTTGAAACCCCCCCCCCCCCCCCAAAAAAAAAAAAAAAAAAAAAATATATATATATATAATATATTCTCATTTCAGACACCCTAGAGAATAAAATGGTGGTCATTGAAATACTTTGTCACACCGTATTTGTGCAGCGGTCCCTTACAAGCGCAATATTTTTGGATAAAATACACTTTTTTTTTTTTAATGAAAAAAATAAGACCACAGTAAAGTTATGATTGGTTAAACTAAACAGCGCTTGCCTCACCCCACCGCTATCTAATGAGAATTATAAGCTTTATCAATAATTTACACTGGTGAATCTCAAAATAACAATCGTGACTGAGTGGCAAATATAAATGACTAATGGGGCATACACATGGTCGGACTTTTCGGCTACAAAAGTCCGACAGCCCATCCGACAAACTTTCGACAGACTTTTGGCGGACTTGTGGCGGACTTTCTAACGACCGGACTTGCCTACAAACGATCACACAAGTCCAACGGATTCGTATGTGATGACGTACACCGGACTAAAATAAGGAAGTTGATAGCCAGTAGCCAATAGCTGCCCTAGCGTGGGTTTTTGTCCGTCGGACTAGCATACAGACTAGCAGATTTCTGGGTCCGGCGGAGTTACGACGTAAAGATTTGAAGCATGTTCCAAATCTAAAGTCCATCAGATTTGCGACTGGAAAAGTCCGCTGAAAGTCCGGGGAAGCCCACACACGATCAGATTGTCCACCGGATTTGGTCCGTTGGCGCCTGTCAGACTTTTGTAGCCGAAAAGTCCTACCGTGTGTACGCCCCATAACTCTAATGTTACATACATTTTTTTTTTTTTTTTAAAGTAATAGTGACTTGATTTATACAATGTAAAGTGACTCGTGATAATATGTGCAAATACAGCAAAACAAAGTGCTTGGTGCTCCAAAGGTGACTGTAATTCCACCACTGTGTGGTTCCGCACTCACCAGATGGGTTGGACTCCTCTGCCTTATGGTAGAAAGAGTCAACTGTGCTTTAGATCCCTTGGGGGGGCCATCCCTCTACAGTTTTCACAGGACACTTTCGCTGTTTGGGTTGGCTTCCTATGGTTTCTCTCAAACTCCAGGGTGTGCAGGCATGGAATATACAAACGGAGGTCTCCTCATAGTGTAAGATCCTTTTAAAACCTTTTTTCAGCATAGGCATCTTATGATAAAAATTCCTTTAAAAGGTGTTCAGCTCTGGTAAAAAAACGTCCCGTGCAGCTATCGGTGTCTGTTGAGTAACGCTGTCTGCAGACCAGTGTGTGTTCCAATGTCCGTGCTGGATATGACGTATCAGTACTTCAGGCTTTTAACAGTAAAGTTAGCCCAATTATTTATTTATTTTTTTTATATTGTGAAAGATAATGTTGCGCCAAGTAAATTGATACCCAACATGTCACGCTTCAAAATTGCGCCCACTCGTGGAATGGCGACAAACTTTGACCCTTAAAAATCTCCATAGATGACGTTTACAAATTTCTGCAGGTTACCA
The DNA here is from genome assembly GCF_042186555.1 of Aquarana catesbeiana. Lineage (NCBI taxonomy): Eukaryota > Metazoa > Chordata > Amphibia > Anura > Ranidae > Aquarana > Aquarana catesbeiana. Next base: position 77,806,082 of record NC_133324.1, on the reverse strand, counting down.
GTTTTAAGTTAGAGTAGGTCTAGTGCTAGAATTATTGCTCTCGCTCTAATCAGGTGTGGTTTGAACACTGTTTTCATATGTGGGTGCGACTTACATGTGTTCACTTCTGCGCGTGAGCTCGAACGGGCGCTTTAAATATTTTTTATTTTACTTTTACACTGACCTCCTTATTCCTGCTTCCTTTTTTTTTTTTTTTTAAATTTTGGGTCACTTTTATTCCTATTACAAGGAATGTAAACATCCCTTGACATGGCCTCTTAAATGTGAGATCTGGGGTCAAAAAGACCTCAGATCTCACATTTACACTAAAATGCAGTAAAAAAAAAAAAGGACCATTGGGCAGAAGTGACGTTTGACATCGCTTTCGCCATCCAATGTTATCCTAGTGGGGGCCATTATTCCCTCGGCTCCTGGCCTGTCAGGGGAAGAATGCGATCAGCTTACCAGAGACAACCGGAGCGAGGGGGGGGCCCTTAACCACGGTATTCTACTTCAAACAGCTGAGGTACAACACCGGCGGGCAGTCCGCAAGTAGTTAAAGCAGTGCTTGTGCTGTGTCATTTGGCCCTCTCTATCACTATATCTCTCTATAATACCTGGCTGATTCTGCCTGCTTCTTCCCAATGGGGGGACCCCACTACCCACCCCTGACCATTCTGAGTACTCCCCATTTATCACCATCCTCTGAACTCGCCCTTGTAGCCAGTTTTCAATCCATGTACTCACCCTATGGTCCATGCCAACGGACCTTACTTTGTACAGTAAACATTTATGGGGAACTGTGTCAATTTTTTTTGCAAAATCCAGATACACCACGTCTACGGGCCTTCCTTTATCTAGATGGCAACTCACCTCCTCATAGAAGGTTAATAGATTGGTTTGGCAAGAACGATTCTTCATGAATCCATGCGGATTACTGCTAGTGATACTGTGATCACTAAAATCTTGTATATAGTCCCTTATCATCCCCTCCAAGAGCTTGCATACTATTGATGTTAGGCTAACTGGTCTGTAATTCCCAGGGATGTATTTTGGGCCCTTTTTAAATATTGGTGCTACATTGCCTTTTCTCCAATCAGCTGGTACCATTCCAGTCAGTAGACTGACAGTAAAAATTAGGAACAATGGTCTGGCAATTACTTAGAGGAGTTCCCATTTAAAAAAAATAAAAATAAAAAATTAAGTCAGCAGCTACAAATACTGCAGCTGCTGACTTTTAATTGGGCACTTACCTGTCCCAGGGTCCAGCGATGCGGGGGATCGAAGCCTCGCTCGTCTCCCCCTCTGTTCGGCGGCGCCGGCATTGCAACTGTGGGCGCCGGGCTGTGGCTTCACAACTGGGCACCCACTGCGCATGCGCGAGCGGCGCCGCGTGCCGTGATTGGCCGCTCAGTCATCTGGGACCTGTAATGGGTCCCAGATGATTGACCAGAGGGAGGGAGCAGAGCTGAGCCCTTCCTGTCCCGAGGGGAAGTGATGTCACCAGCCCAGGCACTGAAAGAGGCAGACTACTAGGGACCCCCTAGCAACAGGCATTTAGAGGTGAGTTAAAAAAAAAAAAAAAAAAATTCCAAATGTTTTTTTTTTTTTTTTAGGCACATTCATGTATTTTTTTTTTTTTTTTTGGGTGGAACACCACTTTAACTAAGTTCCCTAAGGTACCTCGGGTGCAAACCATCTGGTCCCGGTGGCTTAATAGTGTTTTTTTTTTTAAGTCTAATCCTAATTCTGTCCTCTGTTAGCCATGAGGGTGCTTCCTGTCATATGTCATGTTGATAAACACTATAATGTCAAAAGTATTGGGACACCTGCCTTTACACACACACCAACTTTAATGGTGTCTTAGTCCGTAGGGTTCAATGTTGAGTTGGCCCACCCTTTGCAGCTATACCAGCTTCAACTCTTCAGGGAAGGCTGTCCACAAGGTTTAGGAGTGTGTCTATGGGAATGTTTGACCATTCTTCCAGAAGCGCATTTGTGAGGTCAGGCACTGATGTTGGATGAGAAGTCCTGGCTTGCAATCTCCGCTTTAATTCATCCCAAAGGTGTTCTATCAGGTTGAGGTCAGAACTCTGTGCAGGCCAGTCAAGTTCCTCCACCCCAAACCCCCTCATCCATGTTTTTATTGCCCCCACCCCTGCCCCTAAACACTTAGCTGACTCCTGACCCCAAGACTTTTCTCTACAAGCCCCATCTGAAATCGTGTGACTTCAAAGCCGCATGTCAGTGCGACTTCTTGTGTGACTTGGAAGACATCTGTGTGGCTTCATGATGTCTATGCAAGTTGCACCTGAAATCACTAAAAGTAGTGCAGGAACTACTTTTTCAAATTGGTGCGGCACCGCAAAGTCAGCATTGCACCGATTTTGAACAGTGTGATTGCCGGCAATAGGCTGCAACTTGTCTTACAATTTAACCTGTCAAATCGCATGACAAGTCACTCTAATGTGAATGGGGGCTAATAGTCTACTCTCCACTCCAAGGGAAAATGCTGATCTAGATTCCCTCCAGTAATTTCTAGACGCCTAAGGGCCAAAGCCATATGATCTCTGCAAATTCTCCAGAAGGTTGTTAGGGGACTCTGCAGCAGACTAGGTTGCCTTGTAGAGGTTTCTAGGGGGACTGAAAACCGCTTTGTGGGATGGGGTCTTTGGAGGGACCAAGTCTCTCTCTCTCTAGGAGGTATCTTGGGAGACTGAAGGGCACTGCAGTTTTTGGGGGCAGGGGGTACTTTTGGAGGTTGGGGACGCTTTATGGTGGGCTGCAGGCTCTGGGGTCTGGTGGCACCATGGGAGGTTATTGGCACTGCAGGTCTCGTTGGGGGGGCACTACGGCAGCTTGGAGGCACCGTGACAGGTTAGAAGATCTTCAACCATGGCTTGGGGGTCGAGAACTAATGCTATAGACAATGGTAATTAGGACAGAAAACAAACTCTAGCATAGGCACAGACAATGATAACCTGACTGAGATTCCAACGCTAAAAGGTTTGGGCTCAAGGACCATTAGAAATGAAAATAGAAACACACTTACACGCCAGAAGCTTTTCTAAAAAAAAAAAAAAAAAAAAAAGACATTTTGTTCTCACCGGCTCACTGCCATATATTCCACAATTCGAGCTAAATGTCTTCAGACACTACATTATTTCCAATAGGACCCATTCCCACCAGTAGGCTCTGTTGGAAAATAGGTCCGGAATGCTTAATTTTGGATATGTTGCTGGCTTATTTCCACTGAAGTCGGTTAATGGGATTATTCCAAAGAACATAGCGTATGTAAAAATCCACAACACCACTCCTTACATAATGTGTATGAGCTATACATTTTAAAGTTGGCTCCAAGCTCTCACTATGAGCTTCAGGGCCGCAAATATTTCCTAATTTTGGCTCATTTGCACCTTCCGTGCGCACAGAAGGCACAGGAAGAGGGGCAACCCTCCAAAATACATTGCATGTGCCACTTTCTGGAGTCTTCAGAAGGGGAGGAGTGGTTTTCTCAGCTAAGGACACCCTCCTGCCTGCGTGCCTGAGCTAAGGGTAGATGGATTCCAAGAAGTAAATGCTACATAAGTCACCTGCCCTTACTCAAGATGGCTGCAGCTGGAAATGCTGGGGGGGGTTGTTTTTCAAAGAGATTTCTCAACAAAATAAAGCATAGAGACATGGATGGATGAGGGAGTTTGAATATTAAAAATGGGTGTTTTCAGTTTGTAGCATACCTTCTACCTCACTGGCACAATATGCTTTTAAGATGCCCCCTGCCCCAAAACTTTTTGTAGTGCAGGGGGTGACGTCATCCTCCTGCCAACCAAATCCAGGGAATGCAGAGTTACCCAAATCTTCGGAGAAGAGCAGAGGGTTGGATCAACTTATGGCAAGGTTTGAGTTATCCGCGTTCAGAACGGGCCGAAAGCAGCCTATCTTAGACCCCTTTCATACTGAAGGTTTTTTTCAGGTGCTTTTGGGCTAAACATGGCGTGTGTAAAGCGCCTGGAAAAAACTCCTCCTGCAGTCCCAGTGTGAACGCCAGATGGCACTGGGGCACTGCGCTGGTAGGATGTTAGAAAAAGTCCTACAAGCAGCATCTTTGGGGTGGTGAAGTGATGTGTACACTGCTCCTGCCCATTGAAATGAATGGGCACCTCTGCTAAAGCGCTTCGGCAGCGGTGCTACACGAGCGCATTTAACCCTTTATTCGGCCGATAGTGAGGGTTAAGTGCCCCGCTAGCGGCCGAATAGCGCCGCTAAAACAACGGTAAAGCACCGCTAAAACTAACAGCGTTTTACCATCAAGGCCCGCCCACCCCAGTGTGAAAGCAGCCTAACAATCCCCTCCCTCGCAGGTAATTGTAAGCAGTGTACTATGGAGGTTCCCTTTTTGGTCTGTTTAATATACCATTATCAGTGTTTTTGTTTGCTAAGTGGTGAAAAAAATGCATGTTGATCCTGCCAGACATCCAGTAAACTCCTACCTTCTGGCTGTGCTGTACTTATCAGCCCTGAACAGTTCACATCTGTAGACTACAGAACGCCCCCTCCTATGTTATGGGGATGAGGAAAGGGGGAGAGAGGATATGCTAGAGCACTATGCGTTCTTCCGCCGCTTAATGTATTTATATACCTCCTTAGGCCCAGTCTGCCAGGGCAATATGCTCCCCTGCTGAAAGTGGGGCAGATCACTATGGCTATTCTAAAGCAAGCAAAAGTTGCCTCCTTTCAGGCACAGTATCTCTTGGTAGGTAGAATGAGTCTGTCCCAGTGTATGTAAATTTCAGCTTGCACTATTGAGCTCTGTAAACATCAGGCTTTTTTTTCCAGCAGGAGGCAAAGCGAAAACGAGCGTTGCCCAAAGCTCCACCTGCTGGTTGAAATGACAGTACATCATTTTAGCATTACAATTTTTGTTTTTTACAATTGTGTAACCAGTTGCCGACCACGCACTGTAGCTTTATGCGACTATGTAAACAATGCAGAGCTTCGTCCTGACAGCTGGGATGTGCTGGGTTTTGGGAATAAAACGGCTCACAGTACACAAACACTGGCTAGGCACACATTAACCCTTTGATCGTCCTAGATGTTTAGCCCCCTTTGCAGCCAGTGTCATTAGTACAGTGACAGTGCATATCACTGTATTGGTGTCACTGGTCCCCAAAAAGTGTCAGATTGTCAGCCACAATATCACAGTCCCGCTATAAGTTGCTGATCGCCACCGTTACTAGTATTAAATAAGAAAACAAACAAAAAAAAACAAATTTCAGTATATATACACCATAGTTTGTAGACCTAACATATGCACTGACCAATCAATACACACTTATGCCACATACACACGATCGGACTTCTTGTCGGAAAAGGATATGATGGCTTTTCCAATGGGATTTCGCTCAAGCTTGCCTTGCATACACACGGTCACACAAAAGTTCGTTGAACTTTCGACCGTCAAGAACGCGGTGACGTACAACACTACGACGAGCCGAGAACATGAAGTTCAATGCTTCTGAGCATGCGTCGAATTGTTTCCGAGCATGCGTAGGAATTTTGCTTGTCGGAATTGCATACAGACGAACGCATTTTCGGATAGGAAATTTTCCGACCGAAAAATTGAGAACCTGCTCTCAATCTTTTAGCTGGAATTCGGCCAGCAAAAGTCCGATGGAGCATACACACGGTCGCATTTTCTGACGAAAAGCTCTCATCGGTCTTTTGCGGGCCGAATTTCTGATCGTGTGTACGTGGCAAATGTGTTTTTTTTTTTTTTTTAATTAATTTTTTTACCAAAAATGTGTAGTAGAATACATATTGGCCTAAATTTAATTTTATGAAGAAGGCTTTTAAAAAAAAAAAAAAAAAAAAAAAAAAAATTCTTATTCAGTGTGTTTTATAGCAGGAAGTAAAACTTCTTCCCCTTTTTTTTTTTTCCATCCGGCTTTCAGATTAAAGTGGTCCCAGCGGCGGATTTGCCGTGATATCACTTTTATAGCCTGTGGGAGAGGTGCTTCCGAGTGGTTCCTGAGTTTACCGGAGCCGTTGGTAAGCCAGGAACTGATCCGTTGCGGCCAATGGCTAGACAGGAAGCCCAGTGAGGGCAAGATAGAAGATATGAGGTCACTTCCGCCTCTCGGGCATAAACAAGGGATTTTTTTTCCCTTAAAGGCAAAATGGTGTGTTTTTGTTTTTATTTTTTATTTTTTTTTTGCTTTTAAAGGTAAATGAGAGATCTGAGGTCTTTTTGACCCCATATCTCCTAATAAAGAGGACCTGTCGTGCTTATTTTTATTACAAGGGATGTTTACATTCCTTGTAATAGGAATAAAAGTAATAAAAAGAAAACAAATTTAAAGGGACAGTGTAAAAATAAGAGAATTTTTTTTTTTTTTTTTTTAAGCGCTCCATCCCTAAATGCTCACGTGCAGAAGCGCCCGCATACGTAAAGTCACACCCGCATGTGTAAACAGTGTTCAAACCACACATGTGGGGTATTGCCGCGATCATTGGGGCGAGAGCAATAATTCTAGCACTGGACCTTCTCTGTAACGCTAAACATAACCTGTAAAAAAATTTCCATGAGCATGCACAATTTTAAAGCATGACCTGTTTGGTATCCATTTACTTGGCGTAACATCTTTCACAGTATACAAAAAATAGAATTTTTTTTTTAATTCACTTAAGTGTATTTTATCCCAAAAAAAATTGCATCTACCCTCAGTCCACTTAGGTCTGGAGGATTTGTTCTCCAAGTGGCACGGCGAGATCCCTGATCTGGATTCGGAAGACTGGGAAGATGCCTCGGAGTATCCTTTTTCTACAACTTATCTCCGTCAGATCGGTTGATACAATTTAAACTGATTTGCAGGGTATATTTGTCACCCCAAAGATTATCCAAAATCTACCCAAATTCCTCCTCCAACTGTTGGAAGTGTGGTAAAGCAGATGCTTCAACCACATGTTATGGTCCTGTCCCAGGATTCAGGCCTTTTTGGACAGAGGTCATAAACTTCATTGAAACTTTGATCATGAGTCATGTGCCCTTGAATGTGTCGATCTGCTTGCTGGGTCTGGTGGACTCCCTGGCCCGCCGTCGAGCAACCAGAACTCTAATAGGACTCCTATTATTTTATGCTAGGAAGGCTTTACTCATTAAATGGAAACAACCATTGGTAGTTAATCATTGATCAACTCAGCAGTGCCACTATACAAAGCAGCCTATCTCGCCAGATGCTGCCCAGTTAAGTTTGACAAAATTTGGCACGTATGGTTGGAATTAAAGGTGCACCGAAATTTCAGCCGCTGAAAATTATCGGCCAAAAACTGTTATTTTTTTTCATTTGGCCGAATAAAAAAAACAGCCGATACTGAAGGAGGCATTGTCTGCTCCGGGTGCCGCCCATTGCGGGAGTGTCATCCTGGCGCGCCCAGCCCTCCGCGATCTCCGTGTTTCACAATTGCCCGGCCACAGTGACAATGTCCCGCCTCCTGCGATAGACGGCACACTGATCCAATGGTGGGACAATGAATCAGTGTGACGTGATTACAGGAGGCGGGACATTGTTACTGCAGCCTGGGCAATTAAAATCCAGCTATGTGACACGTGGAGATCACCGTTGATGCGGGCACAGGCAGGCTGCATATGACGGGCACTGGTGGGCTGCATATGACGGGCACTGGTGGGCTGCATATGACGGGCACTGGCAAGGCTGCTGGGCACTGGCGGGGCTGCGTGTGCCGGGCACTGGCGGGGCTGCGTGTGCCGGGCACTGGCGGGGCTGCGTGTGCCGGGCACTGGCGGGGCTGCGTGTGCCGGGCACTGGCGGGGCTGCGTGTGCCGGGCACTGGCGGGGCTGCGTGTGCCGGGCACTGGCGGGGCTGCGTGTGCCGGGCACTGGCGAGGCTGCGTGTGCCGGGCTCTGGTGAGGCTGCATTGATCTCTTGTAACATGTCTGCTAGAGGCGCACCCAATGGAAACTTTGCTAATACTATTAGCAGTGTGTTTAGGTTTAAGAGACTGCAGGCATGATGCAAGAGATGGTTAGAGACTGCGGACATGATGCAAGAGATGGTTAGAGACTGAGGACAAAACATACAATACATACAACAATGTATATTGTTTAAGCCGGGGTATGCCCAGAGGCTTTATTATGCAACTTTTTCACACGAAAACTCAGTTAAAAGTATTTAAAAAAACAAAACCAAAAAAACAATTGGATTTGAAACACTGCTGCGCAAATACAGTGACACATAAAATATTGCATCGACCACCATTTTATTCTCTAGGGTCTCTGCTAAAAAATATATAATCTTTAGGGGTTCTAAGTGATTTTGTAGCAAAAAATAGTTGTTTTTTTTTTTTTTTTTTTTTTATACTTGTAAACAAAAGTCAGAAAAAGCCAGGGTCAGCAAGTGGTTAATATAATGCAGTGCTGTATACCAAAGAATGGCCCAGCCATGAAGGGGGGTAAATCTTTGGGAGGTCAAGTTGTTAATAGCTGTGGTAATCGGAAAATAAATCTATAGAAAAATATGCGGAAGAGTTTTATAAAGTCCAAGTGTGTTGCTTAATTTTTATTTCCACTTTAATATTGTTTTGCCTAAATGGTGCTTAGCATAGCATAATCCTTATCGTTTGGAGATAAGAGTCTTGTGACTGTAACCTTCCTGTGTTGCGGGGAGTGGAGAACTCTCTTCTGTGATCTGCATCCTTGTAGATCATTCCGAGAACTTGTTACATTGTAATTAGAGGATCTCAGACTGCGCACAAGATGTGATAAGTGGGCACACAATAGTGATGTTCCAGAATCTCATTCCTCAGCTGCTGAACATGATGTATCTGACAAATCCAGGCTGTCTGCATTTATTTGCATGCAATAACCCTCATCCAAAATGACTTCAGAGTGCCACTTTGGTGCAACTTTGGATCAGTGTGCCTAAGTCACGCATATTTGAATTGTTGTCATTGAAAACCATGGGGTGTGACCTGTCATGTGATTTTAGTGTCCAAAGTCGCATGACAAGTCGCACAAATGTGAATGGAGCTTAACAGTCAACTTCTCTTATTTGCTCACTTTTTATTCTGTTATATATGCATATACAACTAAAATGCGCATATGTATGTGTGTATATGTATCGCTGGTAGATTTGCGATCTACCATCTGATAGGTAAATTTAGTAACTTGTTCGTTAGGAAGGTTAGATTTGCCTCTGTTCCAGCTTGGCTAACGTTGTGTGTGTTTCCATACTGAGCCGTGGGTGTCGTTGTCACCATCGGCTGGTGTTGGAAGGGCAGCGTGTCTAAGCGTATGGATGCTCTTCTGTCCCGGAGACAACTCGGTGGAGGTGGTCCTCCGAGTTGCATTCTGGGCGAGGGTATTTATGGGACAGACGCCATTTTTTGGGGTTCGTTTTACAGCCGCCTGCTGACCCTCCTGGCCGACAGGTATGCATTAGAGAGTATATATATTTGATTGATCCTGCCAGAACTCCAGTGGGCTTGTGGATTTGATTTAAATTAAGTTGATTTTTAAATTTTACTTTTTTTTTTTTTAAAGAGCATCTGTCATCTCTGACCTGCTGTTGACTCACCGACAGTCCCATTCACTTTAATGGAACTGCTGGGGATGCAGCAGTGGCGGCAGCAGGTGAGTGGATGCCCGCCAACAGGCGCTGCCATGATGGATCTGAAATTACAGGTGCTCTTTAATTATAAGGACTTATTCTTGCTGGTAGTTAGAATCTTTAATATTTGCAAACAAAATGAAGGTTTCCTGTTTAGAATAATTAGCTGTCAGGTTTGTTAAAAAAAAAAGTATGCTATTAGAACTGATTCAGTCATACAGTTTGTGGTGTACATAGATTTGTAAAACAATGGGATAAAGGATAATTCCTGAACTTTGTTTTATCTCGTGGTTACTGTGAAATTGTGTGATTGCATCAATGCAGTGCATGTTATCTCAGCTTGCAGAGCTTGGATTCATTGAATAGAGTTTACCAAAAATGTAAATATTGCAGAATATACAGCCTCATACTCCATTTCATGCTGAGTAAACTAAATTAGTTTTCTATTTAAGATACATTATCTTTAGATTTTTACTCCAAAAGCATTTTATTAAAATAAAATTTGATTAAAAAAATCATTAAAATGATAAAAAAAAAATAGATTTTTATCCGCACTGTCTGTCTTGTAACTTCCTGTGCATTCTACATCTGCTGCACCAATATATGCCTTGCCCCTATCACCTCTGTAAATTACTGACCCCCCCCCCCCGATGTTATGTTGATGAAGAAAGAGGGAGGTGTGCTATAGTCTGGACCGGGAGTCAGCAACCAAGGTGTGGCAACACTGTTTCTCCAAGCGTCTTCCAGGACAGCCCATGAGACCTTGGGCTCCTCCTACCAGGACAGGAAACACGTCACCCCCACCAGATAAAAGGGCGGTCCTCCAGGCCCATGTCAGTTATTTGTGTTTCCTCCGGACGGGGGGTAACATGTTCATGGAACCTGCTCCCATAGGCCTTATAAGCAGGGGCTTTGTATGGCCTTTTTCTGGGGCATATCACTTACCTCTTCCTCTGCCAGAAGCAGCACACCGCTGGGGAGGTTGGCTGTGTTGCTGTTCTCTGTCCTCAGTGCCTGGAGAGGGCCAGGACCGGTGTGAGGTCGTGCCCCTAGCGCAGTGCATTGCACTCTAGCTCAGCTGAGCTTCGGTTGTCCTTCCCTGCCGACAGCCTGGCTGATCTGAGCAAGGAATGGAGGAAGCCGCAGCGTTCGAGGGGGCGGAGCTATTGCGCTCCAAGCTGGCCCACAGGAAGTGCCTGGAGAGGGTTACTTCCGGGGCATATGACATCATCATCGGGCGCCGGAGACGAGGTTCCAGTCTTCATAAACGGCGCGAACAAAGAACGCTGGCTGCTGGTGTTTCTTGGTGTTAAGCAGCCAGGCTGTGGATGACCAAGAGGGGCAGAATGGATCCTCCTGCAGTACCTGCACAGGCAGCGGATGCAGTTCCCAACACCAGCACCTCACAGGTAAGCCTGGGGTGTTCTGTCACCACCTTACTATCCCTGTGAGTGTTCCCTCCCCCTCCCCCCTCTGTAGTAGTGGGTGTAAGGGGACACATTTCCTCCCTCCTGCACGTGGTGTTACGGAGTGATTGTGTGGCTTTAATTACATTGTGGGGCATTTATTTTGTCTTGCAGACCAAGACTCAGGACAAGGCCCAAGCGCAGCCACTTAAAAGGAAATGTGCGGTTTGCGCAAACAAATTGAGCTCCTCATGGAGCAAAGCAGTTTGTCGCACCTGTATAGAAGGCCTAGTAAAGGATGACCCGGTTGCCTCTTGCCAGAAGATGCTTACTTCTGTTAGAGATGAGCTTGCGTCCACCTTTAGTTCCTTTAGAACGCTTATTGACAAGCTCCAGACTCCAGCAGAGAGTCCGTCTTCACTGAAGGCGTCAGTAAGCACTCCGCAGCAGGCAGAGAGTGAAGACTCTGAGGCTGAGGTCAGATCTACCCGTTCTTCTCTGGAAGAATCAGGGTCAGATACAGAGCCCAGAGATAGAGAATCCACTCGAGGCTCAAGATTTAAGTTATCTGTTGAGGATGTAGATGACTTATTAAAGGCTATCTATACTACCCTTGAATTAAAAGAGGAAGAGGTTCAGTTATCCAAACATGATCTTATGTATAAAGGATTACATAAGAGAAAATCAAGAGTGTTTCCAGTTCATAGTTCTTTGGTTGATACTATTAAACTGGAATGGGATAATCCTGAGAGAAAACCATTCTTCTCCAGTAACCTGAAAAGGAGGTTTCCTTTTGATGAGGACACTGCGCAGCCATGGAATAAGAATCCCAAGTTAGACGCACCTCTTTCAAAAGTTTCAAAAAACTCGGACCTGGCGTTTGATGATATGGGTACGCTTAAGGATCCGATGGACAAGAGGGGGGGATATCCTTCTCCACAGAGCCTGGGACTCAGCAGTTGGAAACCTGAAACCAGCTTTGGCTTCCACTTGTGTGGCCAGAAATCTGGAGGTTTGGTTGACTCAGATTCAGTCACATCTGTCAGCAGGTACCTCCAGAGAGCAAATTTTAAAGTCTTTTCCTCTCCTATTTCAGGCAGTGGGTTTTTTGGCAGATTCTTCCGCTGAGTCAGTAAGAATGTCAGCCAGGACTTCGGCTCTAGTGAACTCGGCCAGGAGAAGCCTTTGGCTTAAGACCTGGTCAGGGGACTCGGCCTCCAAGTTGCGCCTTTGTGGCCTTCCTTTAACTGGCGATCATTTATTTGGCCCAGGTCTACAGGAGGCACTGGAACGCACGGCTGATAAGAAAAAGGCGTTTCCAGAGAAAGAGTTCAGACAGCCAGAAAATTTTTTCGTGGCCAAAACAGGCAACAGAGTCCTAGAGAAAAGGACAGCAGGCCGAAAAAGCATTGGACTGGGCACAAAGGCAGAGGCAAAGGGGGAGTGCTATTTAACCCTCCTCAACAGCCCGCCAAGCCGCAGTGACTTGTGTTCCCCGGTGGGAGGGAGATTGAGGGCCTTCATCCCACAGTGGGCAGCAGTCACTCTGAGCCCCTTTGTCCTGGACCTAGTGACCAACAGGTACAGGCTGGAGTTTGTTCACCAACCACCAGAACGTTTGGTCACATTTCCTCCACAAGATCAGGAGAAAGCAAGGGCTCTGGGTCTCCAGATCGGAGACTTATTAGATCAAAAAGTCCTGATTCCTGTTCCTCGATCGGAGCGGGGCAAGGGAGTCTATTCCCATGTATTTGTGGTCAGAAAGCCAGCAGGAAAGTTTCGACTTATCCTGAATCTCCGGACCTTAAACAAGTCCATCAGATACAAGCATTTCCGTATGGAGACGGTTTTTACAATCAAAAACCTACTATACCCAAACTGCTTTATGGCCACGTTGGACTTAAGGGATGCTTATCTTCACATCCCTATCCATCCAGCCTTCCAAAAGTTTTTGAGATTGGCAGTGAAGACGGGTATGGGGACCCGACATTTTCAATTTCAGGCCCTCCCCTTCGGTCTTTCCTCAGCCCCACGCATCTTTACGAAGGTGTTGGGGGAAGTGCTGGCTCCTCTAAGATTAAAGGCAATAACGGTTATCCCTTACTTAGATGACCTCCTGATAGTGGCAAAATCTTACCAAAGGCTGTTGGAAGATCTCCAGGCTGTACAGGACTTCTTACAGTCCCTAGGCTGGCTAATAAACAAAGAAAAATCGTCCTTGATTCCGGCCCAGAAAGTAACTTATCTGGGTTACGATTTTTGCTCCGTGAACCAAAAAGTTTTTCTTCCTCAGGAGAAGATTACCAAAGTGTTCCAGACTATGTCTACATTGCAGACCAACCAGTCGGTCTCTCTGAGACAGGTGTCGAGGGCAGTGGGTCTTATGACCTCATGTTTTCCCGCAGTACCATGGGCGAGACTCCGTCAGCGTCCGTTACAAAGGTTTCTTTTAAGAAACTGGGACGGGGACGTAAGGTCCCTGGAGTCAAGGATCTGGCTTCCCGATAGGATAAAAAGAAGCCTGTGGTGGTGGAGAGCTGGTCAGCACCTAGCAGGAGGTCTCCCATGGTCCTTTCCCATTTCCCGAAGGATTACCACGGATGCGAGTTCCTGGGGATGGGGGGCCCACCTCAGCAATGCAGTAGCACAAGAAGAGTGGTCCCCAGAGGAGGCAAGGGCCTCATCCAATCAAAGAGAGCTGCTTGCAGTCCAGAGAGCCCTCCAGTCTTTTCAGATGGAGATCAGGGGTCACAACCTCCAAATCCTGTCAGACAATATAGCGACAGTCGCGTATATCAACAAGCAGGGAGGCACGAGAAGCCGGAGGCTTCAGTCCATTGCCCAGGTGATCCTTTCATGGGCAGAGGGGAATCTAGCCTCCATTTCTGCTGTACACCTGAAGGGGAAAAACAATTGCCTGGCAAATTATCTCAGCCGTCACAGGATAGACCGAGACAACTGGTCCCTTCATCCCGAAGTCTTTGCAGACCTCACCAAGAGATGGGGTTATCCGGTAGCGGATTTGTTCGCAAACCGAAACAACCGCAAGACGGAGATATTCTTTTCCATGAACCCGGCAGACCAAGCCTTGGGGATCGATGCTCTGGCGAACCCGTGGCCTCCAGGCCTATGTTATGCCTTTCCGCCAATCAGGCTGATTCCAGAAGTCCTCCGGACGTTTCGGCTGGAAGAGACAGATCTGATTCTAATTGCCCCGTTTTGGCCCAAGAGGCCATGGTTTTCGTTGCTACAGTCTCTGGTTTCAGAGCCTCCGTGGAGTCTTCCGAAAAGGGAAGACCTATTATTGCAGGGTCCAGTATCACACCCTCAGGTGGTTTCCTTAAACTTGACGGCCTGGTATCTGAAGAAAAGATACTGAGCGCCCAAGGGTTCTCTGACAAAGTAGTCAGGACTGCAATTGCAGGAAGCCAGTTACTAGAGCCATATATTCCAAAGTTTGGAAAAGGTTTAACTCATGGTTATCTGAAAATGATAGATTAACTCATGATATTCCGTCTATTTTGGAATTTTTCCAAGAGGGTGTCGACAAAGGTCTTTCTGTTTAGTACCCTAAAGGTACAGGCTGCAGCTATTAGTGTGTTCCTCCAGTTTTCTCTCCTGGAAAATCCCACTATAGCCAGATTTTTCAAATCTATCTCTAGGGCCAGACCAGTAGTAGTGAGAAGTTGTCCAACGTGGGATCTGTCCCTAGTTCTTCAAAATCTGGTAGAATTTCCGTTTGAACCTCTGGAAAGTATGTCAGTTAAATTACTTACATTAAAAACTGTGTTCCTTTTATAGCTGTTACCTCAGCTCGTAGGGTAAGTGAGTTGCAGGCCCTATCAGTTAGGGAGCCCTTCCTCACGATTTTTGAGGATCGAGTTGTGTTACGAACCGATCCAGGTTTTTTGCCCAAGGTGGCAAGTACATTCCACTGATCTCAAAACATTGTATTGCCAACCTTTTGTAGTTCGCCACAGGGCGACTTAGAAAGAAAATTTAGTTTTCTAGATGTAAGAAGGATTCTCTTGGTCTATCTTGAGGTCACGAAGACCTTTAGGAAAACTGATGCCTTGTTTGTCCTCTTTTCTGGAGTTCACAAGGGGAATAGTGCATCTAAAGCCACATTGGCTAGATGGATAAAGCAAGCCATCTTGGAAGCTTACAAAATTAGGGAGGTCCCTACACCTTTTGTTACTGCGCACTCAACTAGAGCCTTGTCTACGTCTTGGGCTGAGAAGGCTGGTGCCTCACCGGAACAAATTTGCAGGGCTGCCACTTGGTCCAGTTACTCGACCTTCATTAAACATTATCGCCTGGATCTCCTATCAGCTCAGGAGCAGGCGTTTGGTCGTAAGGTCCTTCAGGCAGTTGTCCCTCCCTAGACTGGTAAGTTCTGGCTCATCGTCTCATGGGCTGTCCTGGAAGATGCTTGGAGAAAAGCTGAGTTAGACTTACCGGTAACTCCTTTTCTGAGAGTCTTCCAGGACAGCCGGATTCCCACCCGGCATTGTCTGAAGTTATGTGTATTATGCATATGTTTTGCAGGGTCCTACGGTTCTTGAGAATACTGACATGGGCCTGGAGGACCGCCCTTTTATCTGGGGGGGGTGACGTGTTTCCTGTCCTGGTAGGAGGAGCCCAAGGTCTCATGGGCTGTCCTGGAAGACTCTCAGAAAAGGAGTTACCGGTAAGTCTAACTCAGCTTTTCTCCATAGATAGAGTTCAGGTGAGTGTTGCCACCCTAGGAAAGGGATCTCCAAGCTATGGGTACATCCGGCATGCTAAAAAATTTTATATGACCCACAGCTGGGGTCAGCTCCTGCTTCTTAATTGCAGCAAAACCGCATCATGTTTTAGGTGCTATTAAAAATGAATGGCACTCAAGCATGCATTTTGCAATTTGTAGTGCGATTTGAGATCATGGGTAGAATCGCAGTGACTCTGCCAAAAAATCCCAAATGTCCATGGAGCCTCAGGGGATTTTAAAACACTTTATTTTTTTTAGCACTTTTTTGCATTCAACAAGTGTAATCAAACTTCAGGTGTCTTCGTTTTGGCCAAAGCAGCGTATGCCGTTCTCTTCCCAGACCCTCTGCTGCTTGGCACAGTTCTTGTAATGGGCATCACTGAGCTTCTTGTGGGTTCTCACCAGGCGGATGAAAGTCTCCACATCCAACAAGGACACTTCTGAATCCTCCACGTTGATGGGTCTGAGGTTGCTGGGAAGAGGAGACTGGTTGTGGGGCAGAAATCACATTAGAGCTCCTGAAGCAGTGTCCTGCGTTTGCAGAATTGCACCAATTTTGCTCGCTGTCCCAGATCGCAAGATGGGAACATGGCCTTATGCAGGTTTTATAAACGCACCATGCTTGTTGCCCAAAAAAGGAGCCAGAGCTTCTTTTCAGGCAGGAAATGCGCATTGGGCAGCCCATGAAGTTTATGGGTTGCCCTATGTGCGACATGTGAAATTGCGTGCAAAACGCTCAACAAAATCTCAAATGGGAACGTTTGTGCAGCCTTACAGATCAGATGGTGTTATCGCACAGGGTCACCTTAGATGTGAGATTGTCGCCCGATCCATCTGAAAAGCCAGAGAAGGCCAGATGTAGTCGGCACTTTCTCTTGTGTGTGTTGATTTTATGACGACATGAGTACAGGACTGTGGTATCAGGATTCATCGCTTGTGAAAGTTCTTCTTCCTGGCAGGACCTGTTTGCCAAGTTGCTGCAGACAGGTGTGGTGGAGGAGGAGGGCAGGTCCTACTTTGTACCTTGATGGAAGAACATCAGATGAAGAGATCTGGGAGGTGAACTTCATAGGCCAACTTTTAATTTGTTTTGGTTTCTTTGTTGTGTTTATTGCTTGGGTTTTGGTGAGCTCTGTGTTTCTATTTGTAGTAAACCGAGGCCAGAAACATTCCTAGAGGAAGACTGGCCCAAGCTGCACAAGATGGGGGGGGGGGGGGGGGGGTGTCTGGACATCATCTGAGGTCTCTGATGGGTTTCTGGGATCGCTGCATACACAACCTGAGCATAGCATCTTTGAGCCTTTTGCAGTGTGTTTTTCTGCATCGTTTTTGAGCTTTGGTGTTTTTTTTTTTTTATTAGCCAATAGAGAACACTTTTATCTGTTGCATCATTTGTTGCTAGGTATTTCAGCTTTTTGAGCTTTTCCATTAGCTTTTATTTCCCTGTGTTTTTTTTTTTTTTTTTTTTGTTTGTTTATTATTATTATTATTATTATTATTATTATTCACTTTTTTTTTTTTTTTTTTTTTCCATTAGGGTAAAGGTCCTTCCTCATGGGTGATCTGCCCGGCGGACTCTACTTTGGTCAGCGGGGGATCGCTCCGCTGAGCAGGCGGATGACAGGTCAGTCTCCGCTCACTGTGCAGAGATGGACCTGTCGGAACCCCGCTATCCTCTGAGGGGATCGGATGAAAATGGACCGCCTGTCGGACTTTCATCCGATCCTCCAGACGGATGGAAAATAGGGTCATCATTCATCTGGATTTCACGGATCAGATAGCAGCGGACATGTCACCGCTGACATCTGCAGCTCCATAGGAGTGAATGAAGCCTCCGATCAGGTCCACCTGAAAAACTGACAGATGGACCTGATCGGAAAGCCCGTGTGAAAGGGGCCTTAGAGTTAAGGTTAGGGTTGTCCCGATACCACTTTTTTAGGACCGAGTACAAGTACCGATACTTTTTTTTTCTAGTACTCGCCGATACCGATTACCGATACTTTTTTTTTTAATGTCACGTGACAGTTTTCTTTTTTGCTATTTTTTTTTTGGGGGGGGGGTGAACGTTGTGTGTGTGGTTTTTTTTTTTTTTTTTTTTACAATAATATTTTTTTATTCTTCATTGTGTTTTTTTTTTTGTTTTTTTTTTTTTTTAATTCAGCCCTTTTGGGGGGCTTTGGTGAGATATCAGGGGTCTTAACAGACCTCTGATATCTCCCCCTTGAGACAGAGAAAGAGACAGAGGATAGAGATTCCCCAGTCCCTTTCTCTGCAGCCTCAGCTGCACTGAGAATGAATAGAGAGAAGACAGCGGCTTCTCTCCATTCATAAACTGATACATCGTAATCACAGGAGATTACAATGTTTCAGTTATGTGAATGGACAGAGTCAGCTGACTCTGTCCATACAGAAAGGAAGGGGGAGGGGGACGGAGGAACTGAGGGGGAGAACGGAGGGGACAGATAAGGAGAGAGGAACGGAGGGGGATAACAGAGGGGACAGATAAGGAGAGAGGAACGGAGGGGGAGAACGGAGGGGGACAGATAAGGAGAGAGGAACGGAGGGGGAGAACGGAGGGGGACAGATGAGGAGAGAGGAACGGAGGGGGACAGATGAGGAGAGAGGAACGGAGGGGGACAGATGAGGAGAGAGGAACGGAGGGGGACAGATGAGGAGAGAGGAACGGAGGGGGACAGATGAGGAGAGAGGAACGGGGCGGGACAGATGAGGAGAGAGGAACGGAGGGGGACAGATGAGGAGAGAGGAACGGAGGGGGACAGATGAGGAGAGAGGAACGGAGGGGGACAGATGAGGAGAGAGGAACGGAGGGGGACAGATGAGGAGAGAGGAACGGAGGGGGACAGATGAGGAGAGAGGAACGGAGGGGGACAGATGAGGAGAGAGGAACGGAGGGGGACAGATGAGGAGAGAGGAACGGAGGGGGACAGATGAGGAGAGAGGAACGGAGGGGGACAGATGAGGAGAGAGGAACGGAGGGGGACAGATGAGGAGAGAGGAACGGAGGGGGACAGATGAGGAGAGAGGAACGGAGGGGGACAGATGAGGAGAGAGGAACGGAGGGGGACAGATGAGGAGAGAGGAACGGAGGGGGACAGATGAGGAGAGAGGAACGGAGGGGGACAGATGAGGAGAGAGGAACGGAGGGGGCACGGATGAGGAGAGAGGAACGGAGGGGGCACGGAGGAGGATGCAGTGACAGTCAGCTGTGAGCGATCACCGCTGTATGTCACTAAAGCTGGTGAAAGCCGCTGGGGGAGAATCTTGTAACTCCCCCACACGCCGATCACAGCTGTCCTCTAGGTATCGGGGGAAGCATCGGGAGCATTTGCCCGAGTACAAGTACTTGGGCAAATGCTCGGTATCGGTACCGATACTAGTATCGGTATCGGGACAACCCTAGTTGGGGTTATTTATTTATTTGGCTCCTCATCCTCATCTATACAGTGGGGACGGAAAGTATTCAGACCCCCCCTTAAATTTTCCACTCTGTTATATTGCAGCCATTTGCTAAAATCATTTAAGTTCATTTTTTTTCCTCATTAATGTACACACAGCACCCCATATTGACAGAAAAACACAGAATTGTTGACATTTTTGCAGATTTATTAAAAAAGAAAAACCTGAAATATCACATGGTCCTAAGTATTCAGACCCTTTGCTCAGTATTTAGTAGAAGCACCCTTTTGATCTAATACAGCCATGAGTCTTTTTGGGAAAGATGCAACAAGTTTTTCACACCTGGATTTGGGGATCCTCTGCCATTCCTCCTTGCAGATTTTCTCCAGTTCTGTCAGGTTGGATGGTAAACGTTGGTGGACAGCCATTTTTAGGTCTCTCCAGAGATGTTCAATTGGGTTTAAGTCAAGGCTCTGGCTGGGCCATTCAAGAACCGTCACGGATTTGTTGTGAAGCCACTCCTTCGTTATTTTAGCTGTGTGCTTAGGGCAGTGATGGCAAACCTTGGCACCCCAGATGTTTTGGAACTACATTTCCCATGATGCTCTTGCACTCTATAGTGTAGTTGAGCATCATGGGAAATGTAGTTCCAAAACATCTGGAGTGCCAAGGTTCGCCATCACTGGCTTAGGGTCATTGTCTTGTTGGAAGGTAAACCTTTGGCCCAGTCTGAGGTCCTGAGCACTCTGGAGAAGGTTTTCGTCCAGGATATCCCTGTACTTGGCCGCATTCATCTTTCCCTTGATTGCAACCAGTTGTCCTGTCCCTGCAGCTGAAAAACACCCCCACAGCATGATGCTGCCACCACCATGCTTCACTGTTGGGACTGTATTGGACAGGAGATGAGCAGTGCCTGGTTTTCTCCACACATGCCACTTAGGATTAAATCTTGGTCTCATCAGACAAGAGAATCTTATTTCTAACCATATTGGAGTCCTTTAGGTGTTTTTTAGCAAACTCCATGCGGGCTTTCATGTGTCTTGCACTGCGGAGAGGCTTCTGTGCCATAAAGCCCCGACTGGTGGAGGGCTGCAGTGATGGTTGACTTTCTACAACTTTCTCCCATCTCCCGACTGCATCTCTGGAGCTCAGCCACAGTGATCTTTGGGTTCTTCTTTACCTCTCTCACCAAGGCTCTTCTCCCCCGATAGCTCAGTTTGGCCGGACGGCCAGCTCTAGGAAGGGTTCTGGTCGTCCCAAACGTCTTCCATTTAGCCCGGGTTCACACCATAATACGCTGCGCACTGCACAGGAGCGCTGTGCGTCCCTGTTCACCGTTTCAGGGCCGATTCTATGCCTGAATTCGGCCCTGAAACGCAGCCAAAGACGCACAGCGTTTTTGTGCAGTGCGCACCGCAGCCGCCCCGGAGATATGTGAACCGGCTCCATAGGGAGCCAGTCACATTCTCCTGCTATGCGAATTAGAGGTGCGGAAACGCACCTCTAATTCGCATAGGTGTGAACCCGGGCTTAAGGATTATGGAGGCCACTGTGCTCTTAGGATCCTTAAGTGCAGCAGAATTTTTTTTTTTTTTTTTGTAACCTTGGCCAGATCTGTGTCTTGCCACAATTCTGTCTCTGGGCTCTTCAGGCAGTTACATTGACCTCATGATTCTCATTCCCTCTGACATGCACTGTGAGCTGTAAGGTCTTATATAGACAGGTGTGTGGCTTTCCTAATCAAGTCCAATCAGTATAATCAAACACAGCTGGACTCAAATGAAGGTGTAGAACCATCCCAAGGATGATCAGAAGAAATGGACAGCACCTGAGTTAAATATGAGTGTCACAGCAAACGATCTGAATACTTAGGACCATGTGATATTTCAGTTTTTCTTTTTAACCACTTGCTTACTGGGCACTTAAACCCCCCTCCTATCCAGGCCAATTTTCACTGCTGACGCACTTTGAATGACAATTGCGCGGTTATACAACACTGTACCCAAATGAAATTTTTATCATTTTTTCACCACAAATAGAGCTTTCTTTTGGTGGTATTTGATCACCTCTGCAGTTTTTTACTTTTTGTTAAAAAAATGTAAACTGATTTTTTAATTTTTTTTTTATATTTTGTCATAAAAAAAAATTAAAACAGGTAATTTTTCTCCTTCATTGATGTACGCTGATGAGGTGGCAGTGATGGGCACAATGGTACACATGTCATCTGACACCTCAAGTTGATTTCTTCACTACTTTGATTTTGGGCTTAAGAAAGAAGAGAAAAGAGAATCCCATTTTAAAAGGTTTTTGATTTTTTTTTCTTTTATTATCTAGAGATGCACCCCTATAAAAAAACTCCATCACTTAATTCCCATAGCCCTGGCTTAAAACTGCACATTTAGAGGGGCAGTGCCCATTTCTGACTCTGTTCTCTCTCTTTTTTTTTTTTTTTTTTTCCTTTTACACCTGTACTGTTCTCTGAAGATGGCTTTCCAAAGAGCGATACAGGCACACCTGACAAGCACTCTGGTAACGAAACTGCTGCTTCTTGGATTTTTTTTTTTTATCAGACATTTTGGCAGCTGAACAGGGTTTCTGTAATGCCATACTGCGCTGCAAGCCTTGAGTTTGGCTTCTGGTTGCAACCCGGGTCGCTTTAATGGGTTGCATTTAACGGTGGTACGGCTCACCAAACACGACAGGGGTGATGCTGCGAAGCAAACCGGTGCAGTCAAGGCAAGTGTTCAACCCAGTCTGGCTGCCTTTGCAGCTTAAGTGTTGTGCGGGTTCGGGGTGGAGGGGGTTGTAAGATGGTAAATCTTTACCATCCCCCCCACAACCGCAAACGAATACACATTTGTAAAATGCAGATTTTCTCAGAAATCTGGTGAAGCTTGGCTGGTACAAAAAGGACAATCGTTTTAATTTTTGCTCTTGTACAGCATTATACTGAGATATTGGCTGGTGCAGGTATGTATGAATGCAAAAGAAAAAAAAATGATGCACTAGACCAAGAAGGAGGCAAGTGCTGAGTGCCACATGAAAAGAGCCCAGGGAAATAATACCACGGATAATAGTTTATTTAAATAATTCACAGCCGTTGCTTGTATTTTTACCAATAGGACTGCCTGGCTGGTGGTACAGCCACTTCAAATTGGCCCTGAATCATAGTGCTCTGATGTTATACATATTTGTTCGGGGTTTGTCTGTTGCTTTGTTTGTTTCTATGCATTTGTCTTCGGTCCCAGACAACGTTGTCTATATGTTGTTAGGTGAAGGATTTTTGCTCTATTGTCATTTTTTTTTTTTTTTGTATGGTATTTAGCCACTTAAACCTCCCTCCCGCCCAGACCAATTTTCAGCCTGTAGCGCTCTCACTCTTTGAATGACAATTGCACGGTCATGTAAAACTGTACCCACATCAAATTTTTATAATTTTTTTCCCCACAAATAGAGCTTTCTTTTGGTGGTATTTGATCACCTCTGCAGTTTTTTTACTTTTTTGTTAAAAAAATGTAAACTGATTTTTTAATTTTTTTTTATATTTTGTTATAAAAAAAAATGTAAAACAGGTAATTTTTCTCCTTCATTGATGTATGCTGATGGGGTGGCAGTGATGGGCACTGATGGGGTGGCAGTGATGGGCACTGATGGGGTGGCAGTGATGGGCACTGATGGGGTGGCAGTGATGGGCACTGATGGGGTGGCAGTGATGGGCACTGATGGGGTGGCAGTGATTGGCACTACAGGTGGGCATTGATAGGTGGCACTTGTGGCTATTGTTAGGTGGCACTGTGGGCACTGTTAGGTGGCACTATTAGGTGGCACTGATGAGGCAGATGTGCCTCTTCCACTTCGGGACCGATGTCCCTCACATCCGCTGTCAGCGTGAGTAGAATAAAAAAACGATTACAGATCTTTTGTTTACATCATGTGATCAGCTGTCATTGGCTGACAGCTGATCACATGGTAAGGGGCCGGGACCGGCCTCTTACTTGGATCTGTGATCACCCGAGTCTCAGTGACTTGGTGATCACAGCGTGCTCGGCGCGCGCCCTGCAGGGCGTGTGCACAGGGGAGGCTGTCATATGACAGCCTCCCGGGAATTCAGGTCCGCACTGTGGCCGTCATTCGGCCATAGCGCGGATGTGAAGTGGTTTAAGCTGCAAAAATATCATCAATTCTGTGTTTTTCTGTCAATATGGGGTGCTGTGTGTACATTAATGAGGAAAAAAATGAACTTAAATGATTTTAGCAAATGGCTGCAATATAACAAAAAGTGAAACATTTAGGGGGGTCTGAATACTTTCCTTCCCCACTGTATATATATTTTATATAATTTTTTTGTGTTATTAGATAGAGAAGAAAAAATTATAGATATCTATCTCTAATGCACATGTAACCTGTATCCCAATATAACAATCTGGTGTGCCACTAATCAAATGGCCTCAAAACAATCTGAATAAAAAGCAATATGAAGTAAAGTGCATCCAATATACAGATGCTCGTGTGACGCTAATTAAAACGTCTCCATGTGATTTATAAACCATACAAAAGGTGCAGACCGTCCCATGGATATGTGAATGACAGTGCCTGTTTTTAAAACATATGTGAAAACATAAAACTTGATCTCCTTATGATGATACCCTCTGGTAACAAATTTTACAGATAAAATGCTATGTGCACAAATAGTCCATATGCCATAACAGTGAAAAATAGCAGAAAAATGAAAAGTGACAGGTGCTCTTCATAAACGGTGTTCTGTGCTCCTTATAGGTGTCCTACAGGAAATGTACTCACTGGAACCATTCACCCCACACGGGGGTACAACACTTTCACAGTATCTGCCACTGTGCAGCAAACAAACGGCCTTTTCCTGTTTCAGCTGGTTGTTTCCGTGTTTGCGGTGTAAGATATGAAAGTCTCCTTCAACTCTCCCTTTTTGGTCTGCTCACGGGGGACGGAGGTCAGATTTCACGCTTTTGTCCCATTCCTATTTCAGGGGTGTTAAACATTCCACCCCAGAACAGCGCCACTTCTACCCTCCTATTTTTACTTGCACTGTACCCAAACACAATTTTATCATTTTGTTCCCACAAATAGAGCTTTCTTTTGGTGGTATTTGATCGCCTCCTTGGATTTTTATTTTCTGCTAAACAAATAAGACTGCAAAGATTGAAAAAAAAGTTTTTTTTTTTTTTTTTTTTTGGGGGGGGGGGGGTTCTGTTACAAAATTTTATTAAATAAGTACATTTTCTCCCTCACTGATGGGCACTGATGAGGCTGCATTGATGGGCACTAATATGCGTCAGCACTGATAGATGGCACTGATGGGCACGCATAGGTGGCACTGATTGGCAGGCATTAGTGATGGGCACTGATTGGAATCCCTGGTGGCCATGGGTGGCATACCTGGTGGTCACAAGTGGTGGGCATCCCTGGTGGTCCTGGGTGGGCAGCGCTGATAATCAGCGCAGACTCCTCTACTCGTGTCTGACAGACACAAATGAGAAAAAGCCGATAAACGTGATCAGCTGCGATTGGACACAGCTGATTACATGGTGAGTGCAGATCACTGAGTTGCGGTGTGTCAGATTGACACACGCCGCACCACCATTCGCTGCCTGCCGGCTCGTTATCCTGATCACGTCAAATGACATTCGATCAGGATGACTAAACCACTTTGCCGACGTCATTTTGCTACATGGCGGGCAGCAAGTGGTTAAGCCACCTCCTAGTTAAAGAAAAATGGTGTAGCTTAACCTGCAAATGATTTTATCTCAGAGCTTAGGAAATGAGCTCTCCACCATTAGCCCTGACAACTGCTTCTATGAAAAGAAGTCATTTGGGATGTAGACATTTTGGTCAACAATGTCTATTAGAAAATGTCATGACTGTGCCTCAGACTGATTTATAAAACATATCCTATAGCTTTGACTGTTTAGGTGACTTAATGGGGGCAGATCTGGGTTACCTGAGACCCCCAGCTCAGACCTGGGTTCTGAACTAGACGTAGGCCCCATTCACACCTCAGTCTTTTGTAGCTTGAAGAGCCCAAACGCTGGAGGAGAAACAATCGATTCTCTATGGAGATAGCTCCCGCCCCCGATTAAAAGTGATCTTGTGGCGAATCCGCTGCAGAGACCACTTTTATCTGAAAGAGGACCTTCTGCCGTTGAAGAGGATACCGGGGTTTTGGCAGCGATCTGCTGCCATAACATTGGTATTTCACTTCAAACAGCCGCCGTATAATGATGGCGGGCGGTCCACAAGTAGTTTAAATTCATTTTTTTTTTTTTTTCTCCATTAATCTACACTCCGTACCCCATAATGACAAATTGAACACAGAATTTTACAAATGTTTGCAAATGTTTGAAAAAAGAAACTGAAATATCACATTGGCAAAGGTATTTCGACCCTTTGCATCAGCACTTGAAATTTAGCTTGGGTGCCTCCCATTTTCTCTTGGTCATTGCTGAGATATTTCTAAACCTTGATTGGCGTCCACCTGTGGCAAATTGAATTGATTGGACATGATTTGGAAAGGTACACACCTCCTCTATAAAAGGCCTCGCAGCAGAAAATGCAAGTGGTTGTATCTGAGCCAAAGTTCAGCAGCAGGAACTTGGAGACTGGTCAAGGTTGAGGAAAAGCTGAATTGAGAAAAGTACAGAGATGCCCTCCATAAAAACCTGTTCCACAGCTCTTAGGACCTCAGACTGGGCTTAAGGTTCATCTTCCAACATGACAACCATCCTAAGCACACAGCCAAGACAACACAGGAGTGGCTACGACACAACTCTATGAATGTTCTGGAGTGGCCCAGCCAGAGCCCCATTTTTGAACATCTCTGGAGGGACCTGAAAGTGGCTCTGCACCGGCAGTCTTTCTAACCTGACTGAGCTTGAGAAGATTTGCAAAGAAGGTCAGAAAATCCCCCAATCCAGGTGTGCAAAGCTTGTTGTGTCATACCCAAAAGGGCTTGAGGCTGTAAATGCTGTCAAAGGTGCTTCAGCAAAGTGTTGAGTAAATGGTCTGAGTACTTCAGTACATGTGATATATTTTTATTTATTTTTTTACAAACATTTCTAAAATTCTGTTCTCACTTTGTCATTATCTCAGGATCTCTTGGTTCCGGCACGAAGCTCTGAGGTTCCGGCAAGGCATGATGGACCTTCAGAGTGCATACGCCGGTGATGTCACTGGCTGTACCCAGGGTGAATATCTCTTAAACGGTGTTTGTATAGGAGTTGGTCATTTTTACCAACAGGTATACCTATAATAAGGCTTACCTGTAGTTAAAATGAATAAGTGAGGGTTATTACCAATTTAAGCGGAAACAGTCAAAGGGAACCGCTATTGCTAGAATGCTTTGCAAAACTGGTGTAATGGGTACACTATGGGGGAGATGTATAAAGCAGTGAATAAAAAATACAGTAAATTATATCACCTGTCAATGTCCCTTTCGTGCTTTTATAAATATATCGGGTAAAAGAAGTATTGAACACATCACTATTTTTCTAGGTAAATCTATTTCTAAAGGTGCTATTGACATGAAATTTTCACCACATGTTGGTAACAACCCATGCATTCCATAATACAAAGAAACCGAAACAAGTTCAGAAATGAAGTTGTGTAATGAAATGGAATGACACAGAGAAAAAGTATTGAACACGCTAACTGAAATGTATTTAAAACTTGGTACAAAATCCTTTTGTTGGTAATGACAGCTTCAAGACACCTCCTGTATGGAGAAACTAGTCGCATGGGTTGCTCAGGTGTGATTTTTGCTCCTTCTTCCTCACAAACAGTCTTCAAATCTTGAAGGTCCCGTGGGCCTCGTCTATAAACTCTGATCAATAGTTCTTTCCATAGATTTTCTATTGGATTCAAGTCAGGTGATTGGCTGGGCCATTCTAGCAGCTTTATTTTCTTTCTTTGAAACAAATTGAGAGTTTCGTTGGCTTTGTGTTTGGGATCATTGTCTTGCTGAAATGTCCACCTTCCTTTCGTCTTCGTCATCCTGGTAGATGGCAGCAGATTTTTATCAAGAATATCTTGGTACATTTTTCCATTCATCCTTCTTTCAAAGATATGAAGTTTGCCAGTACCGTATGCTGAAAAACAGCCCCACGCCATGATATTCCCTCCTCAAAACGTTAATATTGGTATGGGGGGTGTTTTTGGTGTGATGTGCTGTTTGACCTCCCAAACGTGTGTATTATGGCATCTAAAGAGTTAATCTTTGGTCCTATCTCACCAGACTGTATTCTCCCAGTATTTCACAGGTTTGTCTAATTGTTGTGCAGCGAACTTTAAACAAGCTTCAACATGCATTTTCTTCAGCAATGGAGTATTGTGTGGTGAGCGTGCATAGCGGTTGGGTGCATTACTTATTGTTTCCTTTGTAACCATTGTACCTGCTAATTTCAGGTCTTTCTGAAGCCTGAAGGTCTTTGGGCAGCACAGTGGTGTAGTGGTTAGCAGTTTCACCTAGGCGCAATAGGGTCGCTGGTTCAAATCCCGTCCACGATCTGCCTGGAGTTTGCATGTTCTCCCTGCGTGGGTTTCCTCCATGTACTCCGGTTTCCTCCCACACTCCAAAGACATGCTGGTAGGTTAGATCCTATCGCAAAAATTGGCCAAATATGTGTATGTTGTATGTGTTTGTAAGCACGTCGGGACCCCGTGGGGGTAAAGGACCGTGCTATACCGCAGATGGACACTGCCGGCAAAGCGCCCTGAGGCGATTCAGTTCGCATAGTAGCGCTATACAAGTCATTCATTCATGAAGCTCTCCAGAAGTGGTCTTTGGCTCTTGGACAGCTCTTCTGATTTAATGTTCACTTTTTTTTGTCATAAATCTTGCAAGGAGCACCTGGTCATGGCTGGTTTATGGTGAAATGATCTTCTTTCCACTTCCAGATTATGGCCCCAACAGTGCTCACTGGAACATTCAGAAGTTTAGAAATGCTTCTGTAACCAATGCCATCAGTATGTTTTGCAGCAATAAGGTTGCAAAGCTCTTGAGAGAGCTCTTTGCTTTTATCCATCATGAGATGTTGTGTGACACCTGGTTAATGAGACACCTTTTTATAGGCCATCGGTTAAGACTGAACCGGCTGATATTAATTTGCACTGACAAGGGGTGGGATTGCTTTCTAATTACTGATAGTTTAGCTGGTGTCTTGGCTTTTCGTGCCTTTTTGCACCTCCCTTGTCATTTCATTTTATTACACATAACTTAATTTCTGAACATATTTGTTTTGGTGTCTTTGTATGGGTTGTTACCGAAGTGGGGAAAAGTTTCATGACAATAGCACCTTGAGAAATATATTTACCTAGAAAAATGGTGACGAGTTCAATACTTATTTTAAAGGCTGTATATGCCCCTATGTTAACCATGGTCAACAAAACTGAACCTTTAAAAAAAAAAAAAAAAAAAATGAACCTATAATGAATGAAATAGGATTGTTGCTGACCTTCTTCTATGAAAACGAGTTCCCTGGATGTTTCCTTTATGACTTTTTTGAGTCGCTGACCTGGAGCACAGTGTGTGACGTCACAACTCCTGATCTCCGTACTTGTTCAGGTCAGTGCCTTAGAAGTATTGAAGTTGGATTATCATGACAGCCAGGAAGTCGGCATGTCTGTAATGTCCGCCTAGAAGCCGATCTCTCATGAGAAGCTCACTTTTAAGTGTTGGAGGCTCCTGTAGGGTGATCAGTGTGTAGCTCACCTCTCCAGGACATGTACTCGGAATTCTCCACATTCCCCTCTGCCAGTTTCCAGCCTTGGATGGATGCCTTCTCTAATGGCTCAGTCCCAGGGAAGCTATTTTTCTTCTTTTAGTCAATGTGTTACCAGTGTTTGATATGCAGGATGGTTGTGAACCAGAGCCAGCATCTCCTAATGACCAGATCTCTGAGAACTGCGGCCAGGGTACAAACTGCCAGTAGAAACATCAGGTTCTCAATATTCATCTTCTCTTATTATGGCTGGATGTGGCCAGATTTGGATTCCAAATGTTAGTGCACATCATTATTTATTAAAGGAGAACTGAACAGTACCAAAAAAAAAAAAAATCATAAATTGCCTGTAAACATTTTGTTTCGGGTTATGTGCGCCATCCGTTCCCACATTTTGATGGTGCGTTTTAGCATTCCTGCACACCTAAAAGGGTTGTAAAGGTTCGCTTTATTCAAAAAAACCAAAAAAAAAGCAAACGTGTTTTACTTACCACCTCTGTGCAAGGGTTTTGCACAGAGTGGCCCTGATTGTCTTCTGGGGTCCCCCAGCGACGCTCCTCCCTGCATCAAGTGCCCCCTCGGAGACCCACATTCCATGGAGGCACACGTGCAGGCGCGCTCCCGAGTCCTGCTGCTGCGTCCATTGACACCAACAGCAGAACTCGGCCCCGGCTCCTGTATCACTGGATTTGATTGACAGCAGCGGGAGACAATGGCTTCCGCTGCTATCAGTCCTGTCCAATGAGGAGAGAGACAGGGGCTGGAGCTGCTGGGCTCGTTTTAGTCGTTGAAACGATCGGGTAAGTAAAAGGGGGGCTGCTGCACTACAGAAGGGGTTTCACCTGAATACATTCAGGTGAAAAACTTTGAGGGTTTAGAACCCCTTTAACCGGTTCCCAACCGGCGCACGCCGATGTACGTCAGCAGAATGGCACGGCTGGGCAAATGGGTGTACCTGTACGTCCCTTTAAAATTTTGCTGTCGTGCCATCGCGTGCGTGCATCGGCGGGGACCTCCGTGAGTCGGGTCGCAGGTCCCACGGACTCGATCGCCTCACGGAGAGGAAGAACGGGGAGATGCTGATGTAAACAAGTATCTCTCCATTCTGCCTGGTGACAGGACACTGATCACAGCTCCCTGTCATCGGGAGCAGAGATCAGTGATGTGTCACATGTAGCCACGCCCCCCCACAGTTAGAATCACTCCCCAGGACATGCATAATCCTTACACTGCCCCCTAGTGGTTAACCCCTTCACTGCCAGTGTCATTTACACAGGAACCAGTGCATTTGTATAGCACTGATCGCTGTATAAATGACAATGGTCCCAAAAATGTCCGTTGTGTCCGTCATAATGTCGCAGTCATGATAAAAATCGCTGATCGCCGCCATTACTAGTAAAAAAATAAAATAAAAATGCCATAAAACTATCCCCTATTTTGTAAACGCTATAACTTTTGTGCAAACCAAACGCTTTTTGCGTTTTTTTTTGTTTTGTTTGCTTTTACCAAAAATAACGTATCGGCCTAAACTGAGGAAGAATATAAAAAAAAAGCGACAATTTTGAAGAGAAAAAAAAAGCATTTTTTACATTTTGCTATAATAAATATCCCCACCCCCCAAAAAAAAAAAAAAATTATATATATATATAATTTTTTTTTTTTTGGGGGGGGGTGGGGATATTTATTATAGCAAAATGTAAAAAATGCTTTTTTTTTTTTTAATAGCACAAAAAATAAAAACCGCAGGGGTGATCAAATACCACCAAAAGAAAGCTCTATTTGTAGGAAAAAAAAGTCACCCATTTTGTTTGGGAGCCACATCGCACAACCGTAGAATTGTCAGTTAAAGCGACGTAGTGCCGAATCGCAAAAAGTGCTCTGGTCTTTGGCCAGCAAAATGGTCCGGGGCTTAAGTGGTTAAAGTAATACTAAACACTATTTAATTTCCATTGTCCCTTCTTTCTGTATGTGGATGATGGCACTGTAATTATTTTAAAGTGGCTGTAAAGCCTCAAGGTTTTTCACTTTAATGCATTCTATGCATTAAGGTGAAAAACCTGTGCTGCAGTCCCCCCCCCCCCCCCCCTTTTTTTTATTATATTTTTATTTTTTCTTACCTGAGCCCTACGACGTTGTTTATTGCTGTTGCATACGCGATTTGTCTGGTATCTATTTAGCGTAACATTATCTTTTACATTTTACCAAACAATTGGGTATTCTATGGTGTTTTTGTAATATAAAGTCAAATAATGGTGTGCTGATTCAACCTGTGGAGCATATACAGTGCCTTGCAAAAGTGTTCACCCCCCTTGGCATTTTTTGTATTTTTGCCCCACAACCTGGAATTAACATGGATTGTTTGAGGATTTGCATCATTTAATTTACAGAACATTCCCACAACTTTGATGGTATACACACACACACACACACACACACACACACACACACACACACACACACACACACACACACACACACACACACACACACACACACACACACACACACACACACACTTTGGGGATTTAAAGTCATTTTCTAGCAAGAAATACTGATTTTTTTTTTTTTTTTTTACTTGTAAACAACAAATGTCAGAAAAAGGTCTGGTCTTAAAGTGGTTGTAAACCCTTTACAACCACTTTTGCCTACAGGTAAGGGTTACCTGTAGGTACTGTAAGTATCTCTTAAACCTGCACCGTTTAGGAGATTTTCACTGTATAAAGCATGTGCCGACGTCTTTGGCACGTACGAGCGGTTTCTTCAGCTGCTGTGCTGTGACCGGTGGCTCCGCGGGAGTGACGTACTCACGGCTCCGGCCAAGAACAGTGCTGGAGCCCGTGAACCCGGAAGTAACATTCCGGAGACATGTCACCCATCCAATGGGTGTATGGGGACCGCTGCAACAGCATCGTTCTAAGGTAAGTATTTCATTATGCCTTTTTGTCTTGCAAGTGTTTTTTTGTTTTGTTTTTTGTTGTGTTTTTTTTTTTTTTTTGTTTAAGTAGTTGACCCTGGTGACAGCATAACATAGATTCCAAAGTAAAGAATGCCACAACCATCCAGTAAATTTACTAATCAGTTTGTGCCCCAGACTTCTCCGCCGTGCTTCCTTCTGTACTACCCCGACAAGTTTATACTAGACCGCTTTTATGATGTGTCTGGTTTCAGTATGATAATTACTGGTTTTGAATGTTATAAATAAACTGGTTGGCATATATGGGGGGATGGGGGGGTGGTGGTTATTAAGCAGCCTGACCTATAAATATATACATTAGCTGTGCTGCAATGCTCTGCTCTTGGTACACTCCCTTGTCTTACATTCCCGAAACAATGAGTTGACTGTTTTAATATAAATCAGGTTTTACTATATTCCTTTCATGTCTACTACAACAAACTACCTATGTCAGTACAGTGTATACACTTCAGTCCCTTTACTGCTGGCCCTGCTTTACCCTTACTGGGGCCGCCATCTTTGATGGTCTGACACAGGGATCCTCAAACTAGAACTACACATCCCATGAGGCATTGTAAAACACTGACATTCACAGACATGACTAGGCATGATGGGAATTGTAGTTCCTGAACAACTGGAGGGCCGTAGTTTGAAGACCCCTGGTCTGACACATGCACAGATGCTCCTGACGTGTTATCGCCATCCTTCAGGACCTGGTGGAGTCCTGCGGTGGACCTGTGCCCGTGTGTGAACGAAGGGTACAGGAAATTCTGTACGGTCTACACACACGCTGATTGAACAAATTCCTGTACCTCCCTAATCGCATCATGTTTGCGTGGACACACACAGATGTGCCACCGGTGACTGCCGGCCGGACAGAGCCCTTTAGCACATCTGCGCAGGCATGGATCGGGTGCAACCTCATTTTTGCTTAGGCTACAGGTGGAAATGCTTACATTTACAAAGCCTGGGGAATGCCCAGGATAAAATTCCAAGCCTACTTACCACCAGCTCGCAGACAACCAAATTGACCTGTCTAACTGTATGTGTTAAAAACAGGGGTTTAGTCCGCACGCATTTGAAAACGCATGCGTAAGCCACAGAGCCTTGTCACGGCTCCCTGATATCTGTGGTCCTATCACTAAAATATGGGTGTCCCCACAGTGGAGGCACATACATTCTGATGGATAAATGCGGGCAGGTGGACTGAAGGGCAGCCCACCCCTTCTTAAAGGTACAGGAGTACACCAAACACCCAGCAGATAGCACAATGGCGCTGGTGCGTTGCTGGACCAATAAACACACTAACGTGATCTCAAAAAAACTTGCCACCGCCCTCATTTATAGCTGGCTATCGCAGTAAGTGGCATTGGAGGGCAACAAACAGATCCAAAGCCTGGGGAATGCCCAGGAAAAAATTCCAAGCCTACTTACCACCAGCTCGCAGACAACCAAATTGACCTGTCTAACTGTATGTGTTAAAAACAGGGGTTTAGTCCACACGCATTTACAAACGCATGCATAAGTCACAGAGCAGGTGGGAAAAAAAAAATCAAACCTACATAAAAAAAAAACAAAAAAAAAAACGCATAACTATCAAATTGTGGGGAGAGGGTTGGATCCAGATACAAACAATTCATTATGGGAGTGAAGGTCTGCTTTAAGTTTGCCATACACTGTTAGAATTTCAATTGTTTCAGAGGAATTGGGCAAAATTCTAACGAGTGGCCTTGCTGGCTAAACAAAAGTAGATTACTCAGTTGACTTTTTTGT
This sequence comes from Aquarana catesbeiana, assembly GCF_042186555.1. Classification (NCBI taxonomy): domain Eukaryota; kingdom Metazoa; phylum Chordata; class Amphibia; order Anura; family Ranidae; genus Aquarana; species Aquarana catesbeiana. Next base: position 77,772,428 of record NC_133324.1, on the reverse strand, counting down.
CGGAGGAGCTGAAGCAAAAATTGCTACCCATCAGGGCCTGTAGGTGGTGTTCAGGTATATCCGGCACTAGCGGCTGTCGAAATACAAAAGCCAGCAGGGGGAATTCGTCGCGTTCACTCACACCATTTGTGTGGATGGAGGAGTCTTTTTTTTTTTTTTTTTTTTTTTTTGCAATGTTTGTCAACTCCAGTCCTCAAGGCGCCCCAACAGGTCATGTTTTCAGGATTTCCCTCAGAGGAAACGGCTGTGGTAAGACCCGTTTTGCGGCGCTTTGGAAGAGCTGCCCATTTATTTCAATGGGCAGGGTCGTTTTTAGAGCGCTTTTTGCAGCACTCAAAAACCACCACAAAGATGCTGATTGCAGGACATTTTCTACCACCCCGCAAGCGCACCTCCCCAGTGTGAAAGCACTTGTTCAAATGAACTGCAGGCAGTTTTCAGGCGCCTAAGATGCCTGAAAACTGCCTTAGTGTGAAAGGGATCTTATGGCCAGCTTGGTGCCTGTATGTACCAACAAGTAGTATCCCACTCTTAAAGAGGAACTGCAGTCTTCTTACATCATTTGTATGAAAAACATCTTTGCCATTCTGAAGCTTCCCTCCAACCACTTAGCATATTTTATATTTATACTGTTATTCTGTACTTGCCAAATATACTGCAGAAATCTCCCCTCCTCTGAGTCTGGCTGCAATTATTTTAACTGTGGGCAGCTGAAGCTGCTGCCTGTTCACTTCCTTGATTTACAGAGACAGACCTCCAGTCCTGCAGCTCTCATTGGCCCTCTTATGACTCTCTATGTACTCCCCTGGTCAGGTGATAAAACTGTGGTTTAACTGCCAGTTTTTATCGCTGCTAGGTGGGGTGGGAGGACCAGAACTATTGATCGAAATTTAGGAAAGAATATTAGTATGGGGAAGTGTCAAATTGGAGCCCTCTGGATTTCAAGAGGGATTATTTCCAACACCCCCCCCCCACACACACACACACACACCCCATCCCACACTTTCCCACAGGTCAGTAAGGCCCTCCATCAGTGATGGGCCAATAGAAAGAGGCAGCAAAGTGCCAGAATTTGCATATCGGAGCCCGTAAAGATTTAAGGTGGGTACACTAAATTTGTCCGTTTTTCCTCGATTGTTTCACAGCAAGTCAAAACCAAAGAAGGAAATAACTTGCGAAAATTCTTGTACAACAAAGGCTTTTTTTGTCGTTGTTTGATGCTAATCACGCGCAGTCTCTCCATAGATCTGATTTTTCTCGTATGAAAACCGTACCAAAAAAGCGTGTCCCTTTGGAAATTTTCATTCGGAAAGTCCGAATCAGATGTCTAAAGTGGTGTACACACATTATACAAAAATCGAACAATCGTGCCTTGTATGGAATTTTTCTTCCAATTTTCTTATAGCATGTACCCTACTTAAAGCGGACCTTCAGTCATTTTTTCAACTTTCCATCTATTAAATCTTCTGCCCTTGTTGTTTTAACTTTGGATAGTAAAACATTTTTTTTTTTGCCAGTAAATACCTTATACAGCCCACTTCCTGTTTCTTGTCTGGTCATTCGCCTAGGCTTATGACATCATGCACAGCTCTCGTGAGAGTTTGCCAGGAAGGGAGGGGGGAATGAGTCATAAGAGGGCCAATGAGAGCTGGAGGTGTGCCTCTGTGTGAACCCAGGAAGTGAACAGGCAGCAGCTTCAGCTGCCCACAGTTAAAATGGCTGCAGCCAGACTTAGTGGAGGGAGATTTCTGCAGCATATTTGGCAAGTACCGAATCACATTATATATAAAATAATATGCAAAGTGGTTGGAGGGAAGCTTCAGAATGGCAAAGATATTTTGTATTACAAATTATGTGAGCAGACTGCAGTTCCTCTTTAAGGTTTGACAATAAAACCTGGAAGCTGATTGGTTTCTATGCAGAGCTGCACCAGATTTTACACTCTCCAGTATCAGTAAATCAACCCCTTAGATTTTAAGCAGTGGACGTTCGCTTACATTTTAAGAAGAATCAAAGTTTGTAACCCATTAGGAAGCATTACAGTCTCTGATATTGATCTGTATGTTGTCTGGTGGACTGAAATAAACTTTGGAGTGAGCAGAGATCAGTGTATGACAAATTCTTTACCTGTCTGTTGTAGCTTGTTTTCTTCTATCTGTTGTTAATGTCTGGCTTCTAACATCCATGTATCTCTCTGTGCATTTTCAAATATTCCTTTCTTTTCCCCACAGGAAATAGATGTTAGAGACAAGGAACAAGCAGAAAAGGTGGATGATGTCCTGTTGTTGCCAGGTAATAACCTTTGAGTATATTTCTGGTTTGCTTCTCTACCTATCCAAGCCCCCCCATGGACCTGAATTGGAAATTTACGTACACAATGATTTCCTTTCATATGCTGTTCACTGTAAAAGTAATTCTATCTTGGGTTTGCTTTGCTCTCCCTTGGCACTCTACAGTTACCGTGCATGAGCTAATATGCTGCGATTGGCTGCTTTCTCATTTAAAGCAGTGGCGGCTGGTGCTCAATTTTTTTTTTTGGGGGGGGGGGGGGGGCAGGGGTGCAAACAAACTGAAAAATAAAAATTCTTTAAAAAAAAACAAAAACATCAATTGCAGCCTCACTGTGCCCGTCGAATGCAGCCACTGTGTCCACCGACAATCAACCCCCCCCCCCCCCCCCCCCCCCCCCGCGCTGTTCTGACAGACGCACTTACCGCAGCAGCTCCTCTCCAATGCACCAGGGCGGCGGCGACCTCCGCTCCAGCGTGTGTCTCCACTTCACTTCCTAAGGGTGGCCTGGCGCTTTGGCCAATCAGGAAACGGGTCTGAAGCCCTGCCTCCTGATTGGCGGGGAGGAAGGTTAGTGCGAAAATTAATTCGCTATCGTCACACAATTGAGTGGGATCAGGGCGCACTCTCTGCTCCCCGAGCCCACCCTATTTAGAGCCTCCGGCTCTAATCGGGTGCTTCAAAAAGTACCGCCCCCTCCCGCCATAGGAATCCAGGCGTCCTGAAAGGGGCCGGGCGCATTCATGGGGGGGGGGGGGGGTGGCGCCCAGAATGCATGGGCCTCCACTGATTTAAAGTGATTATAAAGTAGAAAAAAAAAATTTTAAATAACAAACCTGGTATACTTACCCGTGCTGTGCAGTAGTATTGCACAGACCGCCCCCAGACCTCCTCTTCTCTGGTCCCCTGCCGGTGCTCTTAATGTTTTCTATTCTTATCCAAATGCCCCCACATCAAGCCACTTTTTATGGAGGCACACGTGTTTGCTCAATCCCAAACCTGCCTGTGTGCATCCATTGACACGCACAATAGCTCCCATTGCTCTCAGCCAAGCCCATAAGTGTTTTAAGGAGGAGTGGGGAGGCGTAAACAGTGGAAGATTTTCTACCTTATAAATAGAATGCATTGAAGTAAAAAAAAAAACCTTCTTTCTTTTGAGGACCACTTTAAAGTGGTTTTGCATAGAGCACCCCTGATTCCCCTCTTCTTGGGTACCTGCCTGCACCACAGGCCCCTCCCTCCTGCCTAGTGCCCCCATAGCAAGCCTCTTGCTATGGGGGCACTCAAGCAGACTCGCTCTCAAGCTGCTGCTCCGTGTGTCCATTTACATAAGGAGTGTGGCTCGGCCCCACCTATCGATGTGCTCCCAGAAGCACGCGCTTGTTGCGGCGTGCATCCGATGCGCTCTGTAATCACTGTGTTCAGTCAGTTGATCACAATGTAAACTTGCCAGTTCTCAGCTATCCTATCTTCACTCGTCACAGCGTGAGGAGAGGAGAGCTGGTAACTGGCAAATGTAAAAAGGAAAACATGTACACTGATAATCGGGGCACTGATCATCCGTGTCCTCATTATCCGTGCAGCCCAAACAGTGCCAGTCAATGCCCATTAGTGCCCATCAGTGCTGCCTCATCAGCACACATCAGTGAAGGAGAAAAATTACCTGTTTGCAAAATTTTATAAGGCTACTTTCACATTGGGGCGTTGGGGGTAAAGCGCCGCTATTTTTAGCAGCGTTTTACCGTTGTTTTTGCGGCCCTTTTCGGCCGCTAGCGGGGTGCTTTTAACCCCCGCTAACGGCCGGCACTTCGGCGCTGCCCTTGGCGCTGTAGGAGCGGTGTATACACCACTCCTACAGCACCTCAAAGATGCGGCTTGCAGGATTTTTTTTTGGTGTCTTGCCAGCGCATCGCTCCAGTGTGAAAGCACTCAGGAGTTAGAGGAGAGGCTCTTTATAGGCGCTATGTTTAGTGATTATAGTGCCTGTAAAGCGCCTCAGTGTGAAAGCAGCCTTACAGAAACTAGGAAAAACTTACATTTTAAACTTAAAAAAATTTAATTTTGGTCTATTTTAGTTTAGCAAAAAAAAACTGTGGTGGATTAAATACCACCAAAAGAAAGCTTTATTTTTGTGGAAAAATGATAAAAATGTCACATGAGTACAGTGTTGCATGACTGCGCCATAGTTCTTCAAAGTGTGACAGCGCTGAAAGCTGGAAATTTGCCTGGGCAGGAAGGGGGTTAACGTGCCCGGTAGGCAAGTGGTTAAGCTGCTCTCAGCCTCAGTGAAATTTGGCTGAACAGCAAAACTTTTTGGAAGATATCAGTCGTGGTTACTTTAAAGGATAATTCCACTTTCGTGGTGAAAAAAAAATAGCAAATAAAGAAAAAATTTAATTTGGCGTGTAAAATTGCGATACAAGTCATATTGTTTTGAATGTTATTAAAAATGACCTTTCCTTTTCAATCTGCAGCTGCTGTAATTTTTCTATAAATGCAAAGCAATATGGCTACATGGAGTTGTTCAGTACACAGAATGTGTACTGACCACTCACCAGAAACATCAAGTTAGATTGCAGGCATTCCCTGCAACAAAAATGTCATTTTTGGTGAGATATTTCCAATAGGAACACGTCTAAAGGGGTGTAGGCCCAGCAGCTACCACAGATAATTATGAAACCACTTATATTAAACTCTCTCTGCATAAACACACATGGATTTCTTCAAAATAACAAAGTAGGAATCTGCAACAAAGGCTGTTATAATTCTTGCAATGTACATAGATCACCCAGGGGGAATATTATTTTTTTTTTTTTCTCAACAAAAGTGGAGTTGCGCTTTAGGCGAGTCAGTGCCTGAGCTATGTACCTTTTTTTAAGTATTTCTTAAATAAAAAATTAACCTCCGTAGCTACAATGGGGAGAAATTCATCCTCAAAGTTCCCAGAGGCTGCAACATCCTTTAAGTAGTACTAAAGCCTCAGTTTTTGTCCTAATAAACATTTGTCATGACCAGTTGATCATAGGACATGAAATACACTAAAAAAAAAAAATAAAGGAACACTTTTTAATCGGTGTATAGCATCAAGTCAATTAAACTCCTGGGATATTGATTAAGTAGCAGAGGAGGTTTTTAATAAGTTTCAGCTGCTTTGGTGGTAATGAAATTAACAACAAATGCACTAGGTGGGCAACAATGAGACAACCTCCAAAACAGGAATGGTTTTACAGGTGGAGGCCACTGACATTTTTTTCCCTACTCCTTTCCTGAATGTTTTTCACTAGTTTTGCGTTTGGCTAGGATCAGTGTCACTACTGGTAGCAAGAGGCAATACCTGGACCCTATAGAGGTTGCACAGGCAGTCCAACTCCTCCAGGATGGCACATCAATGCATGCCATTGGCAGAAGGTTTGCTGTGTGTCCCAGCATGGAGGAGATTCCAGGAGAGAGGCAGTTGCTCTAGGAGAGTTGGACAGGGCCATAGAAGGTCCTTAACCCATCAACAGGACCGGCATCTGCTCCTTTGTGCAAGGAGGAACAGGATGAGTGCTGCCAGAGCCCTACAAAATTACATCCAGCAGGCCACTGGTGTGAATGTCTCTAACCAAACCATCAGAAACAGACTTCCCTCGTCTGCACTTCTTCATGTCAGGCTTGCCCCACTCACCAGCCGCGGTAGCCAGCAGTACCGTGCCTTAACACGGTGGCCTGAGGACCAACGTCCTTTAGTGGGCCCTGTGCTCACTGCCCAGCACTGTGGAGCTGGATTGGGGTTTGGCATTAAACACCAGAATTGCCAGGTCAGCCACTGGCACCCTGTGCATTTCACAGATGAATGCAGGTTCACCCTGATCACATGTGACAGACTAGAAAGGGTGTGGAGAACGTTATGCTACCTATAACATTGTTCAGCATGACCGGTTTGGTGGTGGGTCAGTGATGGTCTGGGGAGGCATATATATGGAGGGAAGCACAGACCTCTACAGGCTAGACAATGGCACACTGACTGCCGTTAGGATGAAATCCTTGGACCCATTGTTAGACCTTACGCTGGTGCGGTAGGTCCTGGGTTCCTCCTGGTGCATGACCATGCCCGGCCCCATGTGGCTAGAGTATGCAGCCAGTTCCTGGAGGCTAAAGGAATTTATACCATTTGAATGGCCCCCAAGCTCCCCTGACCTAAATCCAATAGAACACCTCTGGGACATTGTTTTGGTCCTTCCGACAATGCCAGGTTGCACCTGAGTCTGTTCAGGAGCTCAGTTATGCCCTGGTCCAGATCTGGGAGAAAATACCCCAGGACACCATCCGTCGTCTCATTACGTTGTCAGGCATGCATACAAGCACGTGGGGGCCATACAAACTACTGAGTACCATTTTGAGTTGCTGCAATGAAATTTCAGCAAAATGGACGAGTCTGCTGCATCATTTGTTCACTTTGATTTTCGGTGGGGCCTTTTGAATTCAGCCCTCTGCAGGTTGATAATTTTCATTTTCATCAAACAAAGTGGGATCCTTTCTTTCCTAACACATTACCCAGTCCGTGTCGGTATAGATATCCAGCATTATTTTTCCCCATTAAGATCTGATGGTTTTCAAAGTGTTCCTTTAATTTTTTTTTTTTTTTTTTTTTTTTTTTTTTTGAGCAGTGTATTTATTCGCTTTCCAAAATGTTCAAATCACTTACAACTGGTGTATTTGGTGCCACCAGCTTCAAGCTTGCTGGGGAGTCTGCATTGTACACTTCACATCGTCACCATTGAGTACTACCTCCAACATTAATCTTCAGATTGCAGACAACAAGGGGTTATGTCTCATGGGCGGCTGTTAAATACATTCTTTTTTAAATACCAGCAGGTAGATGTGTCATGGAACTACAATCCACACAGGCTAATTTGGATATTACTGGTGCTTTTTTTTTTTTTTTAAACGATAACCACAGAAGATCATCCGTAATAACAAGAAATTGCATGTTCTGCTTTGTATCTGAGATAATTTCCTCTTGCATTGTCCGTCTTGCATGGCTGTTCCTTTGTCAGCAGCCCTCTGGGTTATTTCCTCAGGAGGAAGTGCTCAGTGGTCACCATTCCCCTGATGTAATATGTATTGGAAGGAAGGAAGGGGGTGAGCAATGAGCTTGTTTATTTGTCTGTGCCGACCAGATGAGGTTATCCGGATTTTATTTTATTCTTTTAATTAACCAAAGTAAAATAGGAAATCGGTGGACTGAAAACACAAACCAAGGTTTTTTTCAAGTGACGGCGGACAGTCCTGACTCCTTACCTAGAAGGCTGGGGCTTTCAGGGGCTCTAGCAGCTCGTTAACCACTTGACCTCCCAGACGTTTTTACCCCCTTCATGGCCAGAGCATTTTTTGCTATTAAGCACTTCACTACTTTTAACTGGCAATTGTGTGGTCATGCAACACTGTACACAAATTAAAATGTTATTTTTTAAAATGAAAGACAGAAAATTTTAAAGACAAAAAAAACCCAATTATTTTTTATTTTCTGCTATAAAACATATAAAAAAAATCTAATTTTCTTCATGAATCTAGGCCAAAAATGTTTTCTGCTACATGTCTTTGGTAAAAAAAAATCCCAGTAAGTGTATATTTGGTTTGCGTGAAAGTTATAGCGTCTGGTATAGATACTGGAATTTTTTTTTAATAATAATAATAATAAAAAGTGTGTGTGTGTGTAATGGCAGTGATCAGCAACTTATAGTAGGACTGTGATTAGTATGGCAGCCAATCTGATACTAGCTGACGCTGGTTGGGGTGTACACTAAGGGCTGTACACCCCTTTCACACTGAGGTGGTTTTCGTGCGTTTTAGCGTTAGAAATGGTGTCTGAAAACAGCCTCCCTTTCATTTCAGCGCGTCTTTTCACACTGGGGCGGTGCGCTTGCGGGACATTAGGAAAAGTCCTGCAAACAGCATCTTTTGGATGGTCTGGGAGCCCTGCCCTTTGAAATGAATGGGCAGCGCTTCCAAAACGATTCAGAAGCGCCGCAACACGGGCGCTTTTAACCCCTTCTTTGGGGTTAAAGCGCCCTGCTAGCGGCCGTAAAGTGCCGCTCAAACAACGCTAAAACGAGCGGCGCTTTAGCATGAACACGGCCCCAGTGTGAAAGGGGTCCAACTGACACTGACATCAACAGTGATACTAATACAGTGAATACTAGACAGTGTCACTGTACTAATGACACTGGCTGAGAACTGGTTAACATCTAAGGGCAATCAAAGGGGTTAAATGTGTTACTAACAATGTTTACTGTGTGTGTTATGTGGTGCTTTCACTAAACTATCTTGCTGTCGGTGCTCAGAGCTCTATGTGGTTTACCACACACAGCTCCCTTCCCTGAATGACATAGCTGATCAGCGGGTGCGTCTGATCAATCATTTGCCAGCACCCATTGATTGGCTTGTGCTGTAACAAATTACAGCACAGCTAGGGCGGCGGGCAAGCATGCCCCCCTACCTGGAAGTGCTGATCACATATCAGATACATGATCCAGCGCAATACGGCTGCTCTGCACCAGTATATCTGCATGAGGCGGTCGACAAATGGTCATGTAGACATTGCTTGGTGTGCAGATATTGCAGTCATGAATAAACGCTGGATACCTTTTTGGGAGTTATTGTTACTAACTCCAAGACCCTGCATTCACTATATCTGGTCCCCCACAGTACACAGAATATGGGAATGCAATAATTTTAAGCTGCTAAATACCTTTTCTCATCCAGCAGTATATAGCAGTCTTATTCCTTCTCAGTGTCTGGTTAAAGCTTGTAGGAGGAGTTTTCATACTGCTCTCAATGTCCTAGAAGACTGCAGGACCCCTGACCCTGTGTCCGGGCAGTACTGATTGGCCCTGTGCTGATCACATGCACTCTCCCAAAAAAAAAAAAAAAAAACACTCTAGCAATGCACACCAAACTGAGCATGTGCAGCTTTTCCCCTACCATCTGTACGATCCAGAGATGAGTTGGGGACACTGGAAGAGGGGGAGGATCAGAGAAGACAGGGTCAAACAGCCTTTTTACTCAGTGCAGAGGATTAACCCCCTTTAGGTTCCATAGGGAGTATAACAAGCATGCTTTACTGCATATACAGATTGATTTTACTGTTGTGGGTTTAGTAACACTTTAAAAGCTAAGTTTACCTTTTGGGACAAAAATAAATACTGTAAATGCACATATTTTTGCCGGGAAAAAAAAAATGCATTCTTTTTTTTTTTCCCTGCAAGAGCCTGCAAAGCATTGTACCCGGGATCAGTGGATTAGCGGTGCAGTGCCAGCTCCGATACAGACTGTTAACAAGCTGCAGGGCTTGTGAATGAACTACTGGAGCCCTCATCAGCATCCTCACAGTCCATTGAGAATGACAAGCCATTAGCCGCAATGGGTGATGGTACCTGTAGTTCTCTCATTCACAGACCGCTGTAAATGAATGAACACACGGGCTCTATTTTCAAAATGTGACGGCGAGTACAAGAACCCCCGCCTTCTGTCGGGGGTGCAGGGGGCAGGTCTGGAGCATGTTACACACTACACCTAAATTATGAGTGTAATTTGCTCCGAAAGGTGAACCTATCCTTTAAGCCACAAGCATAGTTGATGAACTATGTTAGCCCACTGCCTAGATGACTTCTGATTTGTGATAGGAATGAACTTTAAAAATGTACAGTGAGGGAAAAAATTATTTGATCCCCTGCTGATTTTGTACGTTTGCCCACTGACCAAGATCAGTCTATAATTTTAATGGTAGGTTTATTTTAATAACGAGAGACAGAATAACAAAAAAAAATCCAGAAAAACACATTTCAAAAAATGTATAAATTGATTTGCATTTTAATGAGTGAAATAAGTATTTGATCCCCTATCAATCATCAAGATTTCTGGCTCCTAGGTGTCTTCTAAGCTGAGATTAGGAGCACTCCCTTAAAGGGAGTGCTCCTAATATTAGCTTTTTACCTGTATAAAAGACCAGAAGCAATCAATCCGACTCCAATCTTTCCACCATGGCTAAGACCGAAGAGCTGTCAAAGGATGTCAGGGACAAGATTGTAGACCTACACAAGGCTGGAATGGGCTACAAGACAATCGCCAATCAGCTTGGTGAGAGGGTGACAACAGTTGGTGTGATAATTCGCAAATGGAAGAAACACAAAATAACCATCAATCTCCCTCAGTCTGGTGCTCCATGCAAGATCTCACCTTGTGGAGTTTCAGTGATCATGAGAACGGTGAGGAATCAGCCCAGAACTACACAAGAAAATCTTGTCCATGATCTCAAGGCAGCTGGGACCATAATCACCAAGAAAACAATTGGTAACACACTACACCATGAAGGACTGAAATCCTGCAGTGCCCCTAAGTCCCCCTGCTCAAGAAAGTACATCTACAATCCCATCTGAAGTTTGCAACATCTGAATGATTCTAAGGAGAACTGGGTGAAAGTGTTGTGGTCAGATGAGATCAAAATCGAGCTCTTAGGCATCAACTCAACTCGCTGTGTTTTGGAGGAGGAGGAATGCTGCGCCTATGACCCCAAGAACACCATCCCCACCATCATACATGGAGGTGCAAACATTATGCTTCGTGGGGGGGGGTTCTGCTAAGGGGACAGGACAACTTCACCGCATCAAAGGGACGATGGACGGCTGTACCATCAAATCTTGGGTGAGAACCTCCTTCCCTCAGCCAGGGCATTGAAAATGGTTTCTTGTATGGGTATTCAAGTAAGACGATGACCAAAACACACGGCCAAGGCAACAAAGGAGGGGCTCAAGAAGAAGCACATTAGGGTCCTGGAGTGGCCTAGCCAGTCCAGACCTTAATCCATATAGAAAACATGTGGAGGGAGCTGAGGGCTCGAGTTACCAAATGTCGGCCTCAAAACCTTTATGACTTGGAGAAGATCTGCAAAGAGAAGTGTGGGACAAAATCCCTCCTGAGATGTGTGCAAACCTGGTGGCCAACTACAAGAAACGTCTGACCTCTGTGATTGCCAACAAAGGTTTTGCCGCTAAGTCATGTTTTGTGAAAGGGGAAAATACTTATTATACCCATTTAAAATGCAAATCAATTTATAACTTTTTTGAAATGTGTGTTTTGTTTTTTTTTTTTTTCTGGATTTTTTTCTTGTTCTTTCTCTCACTGTTAAAATAAACCTATCAATAAAATTATAGACTGATCATTTCTTTGTCAGTCGGCAAATGTACAAAATCAGCAGGGGATCAAATACTTTTCTCCCTCACTGTAGAAGCGGAGGGCAACTTTGGGTTGGGGGATAAAAATTTTACCAAAGTTTGGCTTTTAATCTTGTTTCAGAAAGTGTCTCAATAAGACTGGAAGTCATGTCATTAGGTGCAGCAGTAACCAGATCTTCTGTATGTCTCTTGCAGGTGAGATGCTTCTTTGTGAAGCCAACAATGTCTTCAAGTGTTCCCAGGAGGAAGGATCTCAGCGCGGGGTCTGCGGGAGACTCCTCTGCACCAACTTTAAGATCACCTTTCTGTGTGAAGAAATGCCAGATGATAATGTGAGCAAAGTCTTCTTTTCTGGTTATGTGCATGCCATACAACCATAAAATCAGTTTTCGCTGTGACGTCGCCCCTCCCAGCTTTCCGACGTCGCCCCTCCCAGCTTTCCGACGTCGCCCCTCCCAGCTTTCCGACGTCGCCCCTCCCAGCTTTCCGACGTCGCCCCTCCCAGCTTTCCAAGACTGAACTGCACGCAGAAGGTTTGTTTTTTTTTTAATTGTAATTTTTTGAATTACATTTTTCCTTTTACAAAAAAGAACAATAAAACAAAGGGCATCCTGTGGGGTCCACAACAGACTGATACACAGTAAGATCAGTAGACCGAAGGAGTTGCAAATTTTGTAGTAGCAAGTCAACTTCAAAAAATAGTAATAGCATTCAACCAATAAATGGGATTAACAGTTACATAGTAGGTGAGGTTGAAAAAGACACAAGTCCAAGTCCAACCTATGTGTGTGATTATATGTCAGTATTACATTGTATATCTCTGTATGTTGCGGTCATTCAGGTGATTATCTAATAGTTTCTTGAAACTATCGATGCTCCCCGCTGAGACCACCACCTGTGGAAGGGAATTCCACATCCTTGCCGCTCTTACAGTAAAGAACCCTCTACGTAGTTTAAGGTTAAACCTCTTTTCTTCTAATTTTAATGAGTGGCCACGAGTCTTGTTAAACTTCCTTCTGCAAAAAAGTTTTATCCCTGTAAACAGGGATGAAAACAGAAGCTCAGTGATGTGTTTTTTTTTTTTTTTTTCTCCTCACGCTATCAAAAAAGACTATCACCAGCTACTGTTGAAGGGACATTGTTCCCGAAGAGGAAGAGGCACAGCCGCCTCATCTGTGCCAACCAGTACCGCTTTCCGGTGCCCACCAGTGAATATCAGTGTCACTTATTAATGCCCAAGAGTGCCCCCATATCAATGCCCACCAGTGATGCCAATCATCCAACAGTTCTGCCCACCAGTGCCGCCTCATCAGTGCCCACCAGTGCCGCCTCATCAGTGCCCACCAGTGCCGCCTCATCAGTGCCCACCAGTGCCGCCTTTATCAGTACCCATCAGTGCAGCCTCATCAGTGCCGCCTTTATCAGTACCCATCAGTGCAGCCTCATCAGTGCCGCCTTTATCAGTACCCATCAGTGCAGCCTCATCAGTGCCGCCTTTTATCAGTACCCATCAGTGCAGCCTCATCAGCGTACATCAATGAAGGAGAAAAATTCCCTGTTTGCAAAATTTTATAACAAAATATAAAAGTTTTTGTTTTCAAAATTTTCGGTCTTTTTTTTTTTCTTTTTTTTTTTTTTTTTTTTTTTTTTTTTAATAAAAAAACCCCAGAGGTGATCAAATACCACCAAAAGAAAGCTCTATTTGTGGGCATTCAAAATTTGACAATAGAGCAAAAATCCTACACCTAACAACATATAGACAACGTTGTCTGGGACCAAAGACAAATGTATAGAAACAGACAAAACCCAACAATTATGTATAACATCAGAGCACTATGATTCAGGGCCAATTTGAAGTGGCTGTACCACCAGCCAGGCAGTCCTATTGTTAAAAATACAAGCAATGGCTGTGAATTATTTAAATAAACTATTATCCGTGGTATTATTTCCCTGGGCTCTTTTCATGTGGCACTCAGCACTTGCCTCCTTCTTAGTATAGTGCATAATTTTTTCTTTTGCATTCATACATACCTGCACCAGCCAATATCTCAGTATAATGCTGTACAAGAGCAGAAATTGAAACGATTGTTCTTTTTGTACCAGCCAAGCTTCACCAGATTTCTGAGAAAATCTGCATTTTACAAATGTGTATTCGTTTGCGGTTGTGGGGGGGATGGTAAAGATTTACCATCTTACAACCCCCTCCACCCCGAACCCGCACAACCCTTAAGCTGCAAAGGCAGCCAGACTGGGTTGAACACTTGCCTTGACTGCACCGGTTTGCTTCGCAGCATCACCCCTGTCGTGTTTGGTGAGCCGTACCACCGTTAAATGCAACCCATTAAAGTGACCCGGGCTGCAACCACGAGCCAAACGCAAGGCTTGCAGCTCAGTATGGCATTACAGAAACCCTGTTCAGCTGCTAAAGGGTTAAAAAAAAAAAAATCCAAGAAGCAGCAGTTTCGTTCCCGGAATGCTTGTCAGGTGTGCCTGTATCGCTCTTTGGAAAGCCATCTTCAGAGAACAGTACAGGTGTAAAAAGAAAAAAAGAGAGAACAGAGTCAGAAATGGGCACTGCCCCTCTAAATGTGCAGTTTTAAGCCAGGGCTATGGGAATTAAGTGATGGAGTTTTTTTATAGGGATGCATCTCTAGATAATAAAAGAAGAGAAAAAAATCAAAAACCTTAAAACGGGATTCTCTTTTCTCTTCTTTCTTAAGCGAAGAAATCAACTTGAGGTGTCAGATGACATGTGTCATTGTCGGGAATTAGACCTCTCCAGGCCAATTCACACCATAGAGGGCGGCAAATCGCAGTGCAGCCAGAGCGATCCCCGCTCCAAGCGCTCTGCATTGTCAAGTGCGCTAGGGGGCGGTGTGAGGGGCATTGCACTGCTCCCCCCCCCCCCTACTTTTTTTTTTTTTTTTTTTTCCCGTTTTGTACAAGCTTTATTTGAATTGTACAAAACTTACACTTCATTAACTGAAATGTCGGGCGGCACGCTGTGCTGCTTGGCATTGTGATTCGGGCCAGTGTGCTGCGATAAAATGCAGCATGTCTGTATTTTATCCTACTATGCTGCAGTGCTGGGCTGCATTGCAGTGTGAATGGGACACATAGGAAATAATTGCGAAAATGTATGTATTTGAGACTTGCATTTTTTAACCCATAAATGCATTTTTTGAAGATCCTTATTTTCTTTCATTTGCTCTATATACAAATAAGTAAGACCAATTATATATTTTGGAAGTAGGAATGGTGATGGTAATTTGGACAGTCTGGAAAGGGGCATAGGGAAATACCCCAATATGGGGGTCTGTAATTGTAAAAAAAAAAACAAAAAAACACTAAACCCTGCTGGAAATGAGTCAGCTGGGATTTATCTTGAATGTAAAATAAATACAACTATTTCTAAAGGGTGGTTGTATAGCTACATGCAGGCTTTGGCTTCTCACATCTGCATGTCTGCATATTTGTATGGTGTTGCTTTTAAAGAACAGGTTCTCCAGGATAATTACGTTATATACATTTAAAAAAAAAAAACCTCTTTAGGAGACATGTTAAGCTTGTTGCACCCGTAAAGAAACAAAAAACAACTTATTTTTTTTTTCTTTAAAGCAAACTTCACCTAAGCAGCTTAGTGAGTGAAATTAATCATTAATCGCTCAGCTCCTCCCTACCAGAAAGTCATGTCAAAATGTGTTTTTGTTTTTTTTTTTTTTTGTTTTTTTTCCCTCGTTTATTTTATTTGGCATCCGTTTTGCTGAAGGAGATATTTCAGACATTCACTTTAAAGTTTATCTCCACTTTTGAGAAGGACAATCCCTGCTGGGTGATCAATGTACATTTTTAAGGATTTTAACAAACCTTGTAACAACTACCTGTTTCTGCTCTGAAGAAATAGCGGTTTGTTTCCTGTGCAGACTGATTCAGAATGGGAGCAACTGGTTTAATATAATCGCTTGGTGAACCCCGGTTTCTGATGAGGAAAGCTGCAGGGTCTGCTTCCCATTAGACGTATTCCTAATGCACTGGTCACTTTTATGAGAGAGAGCATCGCCGGGTGAAATAAATATCGGAGTTATGGCTGATGGCTTCAGCCTTAACCTTGCTAAACCACTTCAAGATAGATAGATAGATAGATAACCTGTAGACTAGAGGAACTCGGAGCTTACATAGGTGTTCATTCCTTGGAGTTAGTCAATAGGGAACCAGTTGTTTATCGCGTGTTACTACAGAAAGGGATCTAGGCTTAGGACTTCCCAATTTTCTTGTAAATCCCCTTTAATTAATCTCCTTCTCATAAGTGTGGGTTTTTTTTTTTTTTTTATTCTCCTGACCACGAACCAAATACTTGATTCCTGTGTAATAGCGGATGACTTGACCCATGAAAACAGATGACTTTGTGGCTGTGTTGGCCGGACCGTGTTTTTTTTCCTGTCTGGGAATCGCCCAGTTCTCTATGTCCTTCCAGCTTCTTACTATCCATAATCTGACTTGTATTACTTCTCATTGTCTCTCAGACACCGGAATTCAGGAACAAGATTGTTGGTGAAAATGACATCACCCTGCAGTGTGTGGACCAGATCTATGGAGGTAAGTCGATCACAGGTGGGGCACTTTAACCACTTAAGGACCCAGCCTCTTTCTGAGATTTGTTGTTTGTAGTTTGTTAAACAGATTTTTTTTTTTTTTTGCTAGAAAATTACTTGGAACCCCCCAAACATACAATTTTTTTTTTTCGAACACCCTAGAGAATAACATGGTGATCGTTGCAATACTTTCTGTCACACTGTATTTGCGCAGTGGTCTTACAAGCGCACTTTTTTTGGAAAAAATACTTTTTTTGATTACAAAAATAAGACGACAGTAAAGTTAGCCTAATTTTTTTTTAATATTGTGAAAAATAGTGTTGTTGAGTAAATTGATACCCAACATGTCTTGCTTCAAAATTGCACCCGCTCGTGGAATGTCGACAAACTTTTACTCTTAAAAATCTCCATAGGCGATGTTTAAAAAAATTCTACAGGTTGTATGTTTTAAGTTACAGAGGAGGTCTGGGACTAGAATTATTGCTCTCGCTCTAACGATCGCGGCGATACCTCACATGTGTGGTTTGAACACCGTTTTCATATGCGGGCCCTAGTCACGTATGCATTTGCTTCTGCACACGAGCTTGTCAGGGCGGGGCGCGTTTTAACATTTTAATTTTTACACTGTTTAAAAAAAAAAAAAATTGTGTCCCTTTTATTCCTATTACAAGGAATGTAAATATCCCTTTTAATAGAAAAAAAGCATGACAGGACCTCTTAACCACTTCCCTACCCGCGTATAGACATATGACATCCACAGATGGGATCTCCCATCCTGGGTGGACGTCATATGACGACCTCGGGTTCCCGGCCATCTAGGGGGTGCGCGCGTGCGCAGCGTTGCTCGGGACCCGGTGCGTGTGCCCGGCGGCCGCGATGTCCGCCGGGCACCCGCAATTGCCCGTTAACCGGGCCGGACTGTGGATCTCTGTGTGTAAACACAGAGATCCACATCCTATCAGGTGAGAGGAGAGCGATCTGTGTTCCCAGTACAGCGGAACACTGATCGGTCTCCTCCCCTTGTACGTCCCCGCCC
Organism: Aquarana catesbeiana; assembly: GCF_042186555.1. Classification (NCBI taxonomy): domain Eukaryota; kingdom Metazoa; phylum Chordata; class Amphibia; order Anura; family Ranidae; genus Aquarana; species Aquarana catesbeiana. Next base: position 77,755,296 of record NC_133324.1, on the reverse strand, counting down.
CTACAGTTAGAAGCATTCCCTAGGAAACACATTTAACCCCTTGTGTCCCCCTAGTGGTTAACCCCTTCACTGCCTGTCACATTTACACAGTAATCAATGCAATTTTATAGCATTGATCGCTGTATAAATGTGAATGGTCCCAAAAATGTGTCAAAAGTGTCCGATGTGTCCGCCATAATGTTGCAGTCACGAAAAAAAATCGCGATCGCCGCTATTACTAGTAAAAAAAATACATTTTTAAAAAAAATGCCATAAATCTATCCCGTATTTTGTAGACGCTATAACTTTTGCGTAAACCAATCAATATACGCTTATTGCGATTTTTTTTTTTTTTTTTTTTTTTTTTTTTTTACCAAAAATATGTAGAAGAATACGTATCGGCCGAAACTGAGGAAAAAAATTTTTTTTTTTTTTTTAAATTGGGATATTTATTCTAGCAAAAAGTAAAAAATATTGTGTTTTTTTTCAAAATTGTCGCTCTTCTTTTGTTTATAGCGCAAAAAATAAAAACCGCAGAGGTGATCAAATACCACCAAAAGAAAGCTCTATTTGTGGGAAAAAAAGGACGCCAATTTTGTTTGGGTACAACGTCGCACGACCACGCAATTGTCAATTAAAGTGCGACAGCGCTGAAAACTAAAAATTGGTCTGGGAAGGAAGGGGGTAAAAAATGCCCTGTATTGAACCGGTTAAATATGAGAGCTGGGGTTAAAAAGACCTCAGATCTCATATTTACACTAAAATGCAATAATAAACAAAAAAAAATCACTGTGATCGTCAGACTTGGTTTTGGGTTGTCCTTTGGTGGCAGGTTGCGGTGCCATGGGGTTGACTGGCATACAAGTTATATATTGCTGGGCAAATGGTATTGTTTGTGTCCGCAATTGTTTAGCTTTTAACAGGTTTGGGCCTAATGTACATGGTGTCCAATAGACAGTTAATAATTAGCCAAGATTGATGTTATCACACCTAGTTTAAATAGGAAATGTAATCCTCAATGCCATATACGGATGAATGATTTGACATCATACTTTGTAGTGAGGTTATTGTGACCTATCTCCAAATACTGCATTTTTCATACCTATTCCCAAGTTACATAATTAGTAAGGTTGAATAAAGACACTGTTCCATCCAGTTAAGCCTGGGTTCACACTAATGTGGTGCGGGAAATGTGCTGCGGTCCATGCGTTTCCCACACCGAATTCCAATCAGACTACCCTTGTGATCTGCTCTGTGTGTCAATACAAAATTAATGTGTAAATATTTGCTAGCACACTACGGATCTTCAAAGAAGTCTGAACCTCCTTTTTTTTTTTTTTTTTTTTTTTAATTAAAGACACATTACAAAAAAGGACAATGTTTTGGAGCCACGCAGGGCCCCTTCGTCAAGCATGTGGCATGTAACATGTCTGACGAAGGGGCCCTGCATGGCCCTGAAACGTTGCACTTTTTTGGAATGTGATCTTTCTTCAATAAAAAAAAAAACTAACTTTATCTAAAAAAAAAAAGGAGATGATCAAATTGTAACATGAATAAACATCTTAAAGCTGAGCGCCGGGTATGTGAATATTTTCTCCAACAGCCACAAAAGATATGTGCTCCAGATGCCTTTGCAAACCAAGTTATTACTTTCTTAAAGCTGCAATGCAACCTTTACATACTGTAGGAAGCAGAGCTATGGGAGAGACCCAGCCAGCCCACCCACTACAGTGGTTACAGAGGTTCTAACCCTATCTCGCTCCAGCCAAAACAAAGGTCAAGCTTGTCGCACAACCCTCATTCCAGCATGTTAGTCTGATCTTCATCTTTGTATCATCTTAAATTCTTTATTTAGTGACGTTTTTGCCCTTTTCAGTGTTTGACGATAAGAAGAAAGTTCTTGTATCGGGGCTAATACTTAAGAAATACCCAGAGAAGTTAATCATCTGCTGCAAGGATTTCCGAGTGTTCCATTTCTGTCTGACATACACGAAGGAGGAGGAACTAAAGAGGGTAAATGATACTAAACCTGATTTTTATACTGATGAACTGAGAATTCCAGGTTTACTTCCACTTTAATAGTTTTTAATAGCAGCCTGGCCCAAACAAATTATTTCCATGCTAGAACGGTCTGGCCGCTGGGACTGCTGTAATAGACTGTAGTAGCCTTATCTACATACAAAAAGTAGTGCTGTTTTACGGCAACAGTACAAGACAGTTCTTCATTGCCAGGAATAAAAAGAAATGGATTAATCGCATCTCTACCACTCAGGAGAAGCCTTGTATTATTATCATGGAATGCAAGGCTTCTTCTGATTGGACCAGGTGAAAAGGCGGGTGGATGACATTACTATCTTCATTTTGCATAATAAGCAAAAAACCTTGTATTCGTTGAAAATTTACAATGCATCTCTTCAATGGTAGAGCTGTGCTAAGACGGACTCGACCCATCAGCAGCGAGGAAATGCCTTGTGTACTTCTGCGCTAAAGCTTAAAGAGGAGCTCTAGTCAAAATTGTGTTTATTAGAAGTCAGCAGCTACAGTTTTCATAGATGCTGACTTTTAATAAACACACACTCGCCTGTCCCAGGATCCAGTGCTGTACTCGCCCAAGCCGTTAGTTCAGTCTGTCTTCTGTCCCCAGCACAGGTATCTCAACTGTGGGCACCTGGCTTGTGGCTTCACAGCCGGGTTTTCAGTGGGTATGCGCGAGCGTGCTGCGCTTTGTGAATGGTCTTGCAGACTTCTGGGACCTGTGACATGTCCCAAAAGACTGCAGGGAAGTAGGAGAACTTCTGGTCAGAATGCCTAGGTGATCTGAGCAAAAGTGGGAGCGGGGATCTGTCAAGTCCAGGTACTCAACACCCCCACCCCCCCCCCCCCACCCCCCCCGGATAAAAAAGTGCTATTTCCTAAAGAGGAGCAGGGAGGAATTTCCCCTTTTCGGTGGAGTTGTGCTTTAAATCTTTTAAAGCAGCCAGAATGTTCCGGCATGGAAATAGTAGGTTTGGACCAGCTTGGCCCAACCACACTACTTAAAGTGAAACTAAAACCTGGACTTCCCCTTTTTTTTAAAGGTTAGGTTCACCTTTCTGGAAAAATAATAAATGTACATATTTTTGCAAAAAAAAAAAAAAAGTACATTTATTATTTTTCCACCAGGAGCCTGCAAAGCATTGTACCTGATATCAGTAGACCACGGGTGCAATCGCGGGCTCCTGCAGAACAGATATGTCCTCCTGTATGAGCTTTCTGTTTGTAAGCCGGAGGACATGTCAATAGACTACAACTTATCTGAGAGGCAGAAATTGCTCAAGGAACCCTTAGCAACCTCTGAAGGAACCCTTTTTGAGGAACCCTGCCCTAAACTCTATTATAGAAAAAACAGACCAGTAAAACGCACTACAAGATCCCGTTTCGACAGTAGTCGTTTAACTCCGAAGTGGACATGGGTCAAACCAATTATCAAAGATCCTGCATCTTGCCAGGTGAAGATCCAAGGAGCTCAAATTATAAAGAAATAGCAGTGCGGAATCCTCATTAGAAGGATACAGTAATTTTAGTAAATTACTGTATCCTTCTAATGCGGATCCCAAACTTCTATTTCTTTGTTTCTGCCCTAAACCCTGGGTCTGAAATTGTGTATTAAGCTGGAAGGCCATTATTCTGCCCTGTGTATACTCCAGTGTTGCATGCAATGTTTAGGTTATACTGGTTTCGGCAGTTATTTGCTTTTCTCTTAACAGAGCATCCTGTGTGCTGGAGTGTTTAAAAACCAGCCCCCTGGTGGCTTCCAGGATCATGACTAGGAAGCCACCTGGGGGGGGGGCTGAATACACCGCTCCTTCACTGCCCCAAAGATGCGGCTTGCAGGAGTTTTTATTCTTCTAATGCCAGCGCACCGCTTCAGTGTGAAAGCCCTCGGGCTTTCACACTGAACAAACAGTAGAGGCTGTTTTGGGTCGGTTTGCAGGCGGTATTTTTAGAGCAATAACACCTGCAAACTGCCCCAGTGTGAAAGGGCTCTAACTGTGTGTTTTGTAGCCTTGGGTTGGAGACAACCGCTCAGTTGAAGCTCTGGTGTAGCTGTGACAGAACTAATGGGAGAAAATCATCCAGCCGGGATCCTGGAACGGACAGAATGACCTGGCAGCATCTCAAGCCCCGCACTGCTCATCTTATAACTGTGATATCTTGGCTTATATACTGGTATTCTAATATGTAAGCTGTACTACTTATGTGCATCTTTCTTAGATTGTCAGTGGAATCATTCATCACACGCTAAGTCCAAAGCTTCTGAAACGTCTCTTCTTATTCTCATACACTCAAGCTGCCCCGTGTTACATAGGTAAGTGGGGAAGATACAACCTAAATGCATGCCCTCTCTGTTGTTGTGAGTTGCTAATTCTAAGCCTTACATATGTATAGAAAAGCATCTCCTCAAAATGGCAAATCTTGAAGCGTGTTGTCCATTTTCATCACAAATCCTCATAAAGAACCTTTTTCAAATTTAAAGTCCACTGTATGGAGGGGGGGTATTCGTGTGAAAGAAGAG